>NC_088421.1:54266025-54291025 GCF_034236695.1 Oncorhynchus nerka | reverse complement strand
AGTGTCTACAGTCTAGGACAGTTTCTCCATAGTGTCTACAGTCTAGGACAGTTTCTCCATAGTGTATAGTGTTTACAGTCTAGGACAGGTTCTCCATAGTGTCTACAGTCTAGGACAGGTTCTCCATAGTGTCTACAGTCTAGGACAGGTTCTCCATAGTATCTACAGTCTAGGACAGGTTCTCCATAGTGTCTACAGTCTAGGACAGTTTCTCCATAGTGTCTACAGTCTAGGACAGTTTCTCTATAGTGTCTACAGTCTAGGACAGTTTCTCCATAGTATCTACAGTCTAGGACAGGTTCTCCATAGTGTATAGTGTTTACAGTCTAGGACAGGTTCTCCATAGTATCTACAGTCTAGGACAGGTTCTCCATAGTGTATACAGTCTAGGACAGGTTCTCCATAGTGTCTACAGTCTAGGACATGTTCTCCATAGTGTATAGTATCTACAGTCTAGGACAGGTTCTCCATAGTGTCTACAGTCTAGGACAGGTTCTCCATAGTATCTACAGTCTAGGACAGTTTCTCCATAGTGTCTAGTGTCTACAGTCTAGGACAGGTTCTCCATAGTGTCTACAGTCTAGGACAGGTTCTCCATAGTGTATAGTATCTACAGTCTAGGACAGGTTCTCTATAGTGTCTACAGTCTAGGACAGTTTCTCCATAGGATCTACAGTCTAGGACAGGTTCTCCATAGTGTCTACAGTCTAGGACAGTTTCTCCATATTATCTACAGTCTAGGACAGGTTCTCCATAGTGTCTACAGTCTAGGACAGGTTCTCCATAGGATCTACAGTCTAGGACAGGTTCTCCATAGTATCTACAGTCTAGGACAGTTTCTCCATAGTGTCTACAGTCTAGGACAGGTTCTCCATAGTATCTACAGTCTAGGACAGGTTCTCCATAGTATCTACAGTCTAGGACAGTTTCTCCATAGTGTCTAGTGTATACAGTCTAGGACAGGTTCTCCATAGTGTCTACAGTCTAGGACAGGTTCTCCATAGTGTATAGTATCTACAGTCTAGGACAGGTTATCCATAGTGTCTACAGTCTAGGACAGTTTCTCCATAGTATCTACAGTCTAGGACAGGTTCTCCATAGTGTCTACAGTCTAGGACAGGTTCTCCATAGTGTCTACAGTCTAGGACAGGTTCTCCATAGTATCTACAGTCTAGGACAGGTTCTCCATAGTGTCTACAGTCTAGGACAGTTTCTCCATAGTGTCTACAGTCTAGGACAGTTTCTCTATAGTGTCTACAGTCTAGGACAGTTTCTCCATAGTAACTACAGTCTAGGACAGGTTCTCCATAGTGTATAGTGTTTACAGTCTAGGACAGGTTCTCCATAGCATCTACAGTCTAGGACAGGTTCTCCATAGTGTCTACAGTCTAGGACAGGTTCTCCATAGTGTATAGTATCTACAGTCTAGGACAGGTTCTCCATAGTGTCTACAGTCTAGGACAGTTTCTCCATAGTATCTACAGTCTAGGACAGGTTCTCCATAGTGTCTACAGTCTAGGACAGGTTCTCCATAGTGTCTACAGTCTAGGACAGGTTCTCCATAGTATCTACAGTCTAGGACAGGTTCTCCATAGTGTCTACAGTCTAGGACAGTTTCTCCATAGTGTCTACAGTCTAGGACAGTTTCTCTATAGTGTCTACAGTCTAGGACAGTTTCTCCATAGTATTTACAGTCTAGGACAGGTTCTCCATAGTGTATAGTGTTTACAGTCTAGGACAGGTTCTCCATAGTATCTACAGTCTAGGACAGGTTCTCCATAGTGTCTACAGTCTAGGACAGGTTCTCCATAGTGTCTACAGTCTAGGACAGGTTCTCCATAGTGTATAGTATCTACAGTCTAGGACAGGTTCTCCATAGTGTCTACAGTCTAGGACAGGTTCTCCATAGTATCTACAGTCTAGGACAGTTTCTCCATAGTGTCTAGTGTCTACAGTCTAGGACAGGTTCTCCATAGTGTCTACAGTCTAGGACAGGTTCTCCATAGTGTATAGTATCTACAGTCTAGGACAGGTTCTCTATAGTGTCTACAGTCTAGGACAGTTTCTCCATAGGATCTACAGTCTAGGACAGTTTCTCCATATTATCTACAGTCTAGGACAGGTTCTCCATAGTGTCTACAGTCTAGGACAGGTTCTCCATAGGATCTACAGTCTAGGACAGGTTCTCCATAGTATCTACAGTCTAGGACAGTTTCTCCATAGTGTCTACAGTCTAGGACAGGTTCTCCATAGTATCTACAGTCTAGGACAGGTTCTCCATAGTATCTACAGTCTAGGACAGTTTCTCCATAGTGTCTAGTGTATACAGTCTAGGACAGTTTCTCCATAGTGTCTAGTGTATACAGTCTAGGACAGGTTCTCCATAGTGTCTACAGTCTAGGACAGGTTCTCCATAGTGTATAGTATCTACAGTCTAGGACAGGTTCTCCATAGTGTCTACAGTCTAGGACAGGTTCTCCATAGTGTCTACAGTCTAGGACAGTTTCTCCATAGTATCTACAGTCTAGGACAGGTTCTCCAGAGTGTATAGTGTCTACAGCCTATGGCAGGTTCTCCATAGTGTCTACAGTCTAGGACAGGTTCTCCATAGTGTCTACAGTCTAGGACAGGTTCTCCATAGTGTCTACAGTCTAGGACAGTTTCTCCATAGTGTATACAGTTTAGGACAGTTTCTCCATAGTGTCTACAGTCTAGGACAGTTTCTCCATAGTGTCTACAGTCTAGGACAGTTTCTCCATAGTGTATAGTATCTACAGTCTAGGACAGTTTCTCCATAGTGTATAGTATCTACAGTCTAGGACAGTTTCTCCATAGGATCTACAGTCTAGGACAGGTTCTCCATAGTATCTACAGTCTAGGATAGTTTCTCCATAGTGTATAGTATCTACAGTCTAGGACAGTTTCTCCATAGTGTATATTATCTACAGCCTAGGACAGTTTCTCCATAGGATCTACAGTCTAGGACAGTTTCTCCATAGTGTCTACAGTCTAGGACAGGTTCTCCATAGTATCTACAGTCTAGGACAGTTTCTCCATAGTGTCTACAGTCTAGGACAGGTTCTCCATAGTGTCTACAGTCTAGGACAGTTTCTCCATAGTGTCTACAGTCTAGGACAGTTTCTCCATAGTGTCTACAGTCTAGGACAGGTTCTTCATAGTGTCTACAGTCTAGGACAGGTTATCCATAGTATCTACAGTCTAGGACAGTTTCTCCATAGTGTCTACAGTCTAGGACAGTTTCTCCATAGTGTATAGTACCTACAGCCTAGGACAGGTTCTCCATAGTGTCTACAGTCTAGGACAGGCTCTCCATAGTGTCTACAGTCTAGGACAGGTTCTCCATAGTGTCTACAGTCTAGGACAGGTTCTTCATAGTGTCTACAGTCTAGGACAGGTTATCCATAGTATCTACAGTCTAGGACAGTTTCTCCATAGTGTCTACAGTCTAGGACAGTTTCTCCATAGTGTATAGTACCTACAGCCTAGGACAGGTTCTCCATAGTGTCTACAGTCTAGGACAGGTTATCCATAGTATCTACAGTCTAGGACAGGTTATCCATAGTGTATAGTATCTACAGTCTAGGACAGATTCTCCATAGTATCTACAGTCTAGGACAGTTTCTCCATAGGATCTACAGTCTAGGACAGGTTCTCCATAGTATCTACAGTCTAGGATAGTTTCTCCATAGTGTATAGTATCTACAGTCTAGGACAGTTTCTCCATAGTGTATATTATCTACAGCCTAGGACAGTTTCTCCATAGGATCTACAGTCTAGGACAGTTTCTCCATAGTGTCTACAGTCTAGGACAGGTTCTCCATAGTATCTACAGTCTAGGACAGTTTCTCCATAGTGTCTACAGTCTAGGACAGGTTCTCCATAGTGTCTACAGTCTAGGACAGTTTCTCCATAGTGTCTACAGTCTAGGACAGTTTCTCCATAGTGTCTACAGTCTAGGACAGGTTCTTCATAGTGTCTACAGTCTAGGACAGGTTATCCATAGTATCTACAGTCTAGGACAGTTTCTCCATAGTGTCTACAGTCTAGGACAGTTTCTCCATAGTGTATAGTACCTACAGCCTAGGACAGGTTCTCCATAGTGTCTATAGTCTAGGACAGGCTCTCCATAGTGTCTACAGTCTAGGACAGGTTCTCCATAGTGTCTACAGTCTAGGACAGGTTCTTCATAGTGTCTACAGTCTAGGACAGGTTATCCATAGTATCTACAGTCTAGGACAGGTTCTCCATAGTGTATAGTATCTACAGTCTAGGACAGTTTCTCCATAGGATCTACAGTCTAGGACAGGTTCTCCATAGTGTATAGTATCTACAGTCTAGGACAGGTTCTCCATAGTATCTACAGTCTAGGACAGTTTCTCCATAGTGTATAGTATCTACAGTCTAGGACAGTTTCTCCATAGTGTCTACAGTCTAGGACAGTTTCTCCATAGGATCTACAGTCTAGGACAGTTTCTCCATAGTGTCTACAGTCTAGGACAGTTTCTCCATAGTTACTACAGTCTAGGACAGTTTCTCTATAGTGTTTACAGTCTAGGACAGGCTCTCCATAGTGTCTACAGTCTAGGACAGGTTCTCCATAGTGTCTACAGTCTAGGACAGGTTCTTCATAGTGTCTACAGTCTAGGACAGGCTCTCCATAGTGTCTACAGTCTAGGACAGGTTCTCCATAGTGTCTACAGTCTAGGACAGGTTCTTCATAGTGTCTACAGTCTAGGACAGGTTATCCATAGTATCTACAGTCTAGGACAGGTTATCCATAGTGTATAGTATCTACAGTCTAGGACAGTTTCTCCATAGTGTATAGTATCTACAGTCTAGGACAGTTTCTCCATAGGATCTACAGTCTAGGACAGGTTCTCCATAGTGTATAGTATCTACAGTCTAGGACAGTTTCTCCATAGGATCTACAGTCTAGGACAGGTTCTCCATTGTATCTACAGTCTAGGATAGTTTCTCCATAGTGTATAGTATCTACAGTCTAGGACAGTTTCTCCATAGTGTATATTATCTACAGCCTAGGACAGTTTCTCCATAGGATCTACAGTCTAGGACAGTTTCTCCATAGTGTCTACAGTCTAGGACAGGTTCTCCATAGTATCTACAGTCTAGGACAGTTTCTCCATAGTGTCTACAGTCTAGGACAGGTTCTCCATAGTGTCTACAGTCTAGGACAGTTTCTCCATAGTGTCTACAGTCTAGGACAGTTTCTCCATAGTGTCTACAGTCTAGGACAGGTTCTTCATAGTGTCTACAGTCTAGGACAGGTTATCCATAGTATCTACAGTCTAGGACAGTTTCTCCATAGTGTCTACAGTCTAGGACAGTTTCTCCATAGTGTATAGTACCTACAGCCTAGGACAGGTTCTCCATAGTGTCTACAGTCTAGGACAGGTTATCCATAGTATCTACAGTCTAGGACAGGTTATCCATAGTGTATAGTATCTACAGTCTAGGACAGATTCTCCATAGTATCTACAGTCTAGGACAGTTTCTCCATAGGATCTACAGTCTAGGACAGGTTCTCCATAGTATCTACAGTCTAGGATAGTTTCTCCATAGTGTATAGTATCTACAGTCTAGGACAGTTTCTCCATAGTGTATATTATCTACAGCCTAGGACAGTTTCTCCATAGGATCTACAGTCTAGGACAGTTTCTCCATAGTGTCTACAGTCTAGGACAGGTTCTCCATAGTATCTACAGTCTAGGACAGTTTCTCCATAGTGTCTACAGTCTAGGACAGGTTCTCCATAGTGTCTACAGTCTAGGACAGTTTCTCCATAGTGTCTACAGTCTAGGACAGTTTCTCCATAGTGTCTACAGTCTAGGACAGGTTCTTCATAGTGTCTACAGTCTAGGACAGGTTATCCATAGTATCTACAGTCTAGGACAGTTTCTCCATAGTGTCTACAGTCTAGGACAGTTTCTCCATAGTGTATAGTACCTACAGCCTAGGACAGGTTCTCCATAGTGTCTACAGTCTAGGACAGGCTCTCCATAGTGTCTACAGTCTAGGACAGGTTCTCCATAGTGTCTACAGTCTAGGACAGGTTCTTCATAGTGTCTACAGTCTAGGACAGGTTATCCATAGTATCTACAGTCTAGGACAGGTTCTCCATAGTGTATAGTATCTACAGTCTAGGACAGTTTCTCCATAGGATCTACAGTCTAGGACAGGTTCTCCATAGTGTATAGTATCTACAGTCTAGGACAGGTTCTCCATAGTGTCTACAGTCTAGGACAGTTTCTCCATAGTGTATAGTATCTACAGTCTAGGACAGTTTCTCCATAGTGTCTACAGTCTAGGACAGTTTCTCCATAGGATCTACAGTCTAGGACAGTTTCTCCATAGTGTCTACAGTCTAGGACAGTTTCTCCATAGTTACTACAGTCTAGGACAGTTTCTCTATAGTGTCTACAGTCTAGGACAGTTTCTCCATAGTGTCTACAGTCTAGGACAGTTTCTCCATAGTGTATAGTACCTACAGCCTAGGACAGGTTCTCCATAGTGTCTACAGTCTAGGACAGGCTCTCCATAGTGTCTACAGTCTAGGACAGGTTCTCCATAGTGTCTACAGTCTAGGACAGGTTCTTCATAGTGTCTACAGTCTAGGACAGGTTATCCATAGTATCTACAGTCTAGGACAGGTTATCCATAGTGTATAGTATCTACAGTCTAGGACAGATTCTCCATAGTATCTACAGTCTAGGACAGTTTCTCCATAGTATCTACAGTCTAGGACAGGTTCTCCATAGTATCTACAGTCTAGGACAGGTTCTCCATAGTATCTACAGTCTAGGACAGGTTCTCCATAGTGTATAGTATCTACAGTCTAGGACAGTTTCTCCATAGTATCTACAGTCTAGGGCAGTTTCTCTATAGTGTCTACAGTCTAGGACAGGTTCTCCATAGTGTCTACAGTCTAGGACAGGTTCTCCATAGTGTCTACAGTCTAGGACAGTTTCTCCATAGTGTCTACAGTCTAGGACAGTTTCTCCATAGTGTCTACAGTCTAGCACAGTTTCTCCATAGGATCTACAGTCTAGGACAGTTTCTCCATAGTGTCTACAGTCTAGGACAGGTTCTCCATAGTGTCTACAGTCTAGGACAGGTTCTCCATAGTGTCTACAGTCTAGGACAGTTTCTCCATAGTATCTACAGTCTAGGACAGGTTCTCCATAGTGTCTACAGTCTAGGACAGGTTCTCCATAGTGTCTACAGTCTAGGACAGTTTCTCCATAGTGTCTACAGTCTAGGACAGTTTCTCCATAGTATCTACAGTCTAGGACAGGTTCTCCATAGTATCTACAGTCTAGGACAGGTTCTCCATAGTGTCTACAGTCTAGGACAGTTTCTCCATAGTGTCTACAGTCTAGGACAGGTTCTCCATAGTGTCTACAGTCTAGGACAGGTTCTCCATAGTGTCTACAGTCTAGGACAGGTTCTCCATAGTGTCTACAGTCTAGGACAGGTTCTCCATAGTATCTACAGTCTAGGACAGTTTCTCCATAGTGTCTACAGTCTAGGACAGTTTCTCCATAGTGTCTACAGTCTAGGACAGGTTCTCCATAGTGTCTACAGTCTAGGACAGTTTCTCCATAGTGTCTACAGTCTAGGACAGTTTCTCCATAGTGTCTACAGTCTAGGACAGGTTTTCCATAGTGTCTACAGTCTAGGACAGTTTCTCCATAGTGTCTACAGTCTAGGACAGTTTCTCCATAGTGTCTACAGTCTAGGACAGTTTCTCCATAGTGTCTACAGTCTAGGACAGTTTCTCCATAGTGTATAGTGTTTACAGTCTAGGACAGGTTCTCCATAGTGTCTACAGTCTAGGACAGGTTCTCCATAGTGTCTACAGTCTAGGACAGGTTCTCCATAGTATCTACAGTCTAGGACAGGTTCTCCATAGTGTCTACAGTCTAGGACAGTTTCTCCATAGTGTCTACAGTCTAGGACAGTTTCTCTATAGTGTCTACAGTCTAGGACAGTTTCTCCATAGTATCTACAGTCTAGGACAGGTTCTCCATAGTGTATAGTGTTTACAGTCTAGGACAGGTTCTCCATAGTATCTACAGTCTAGGACAGGTTCTCCATAGTGTATACAGTCTAGGACAGGTTCTCCATAGTGTCTACAGTCTAGGACATGTTCTCCATAGTGTATAGTATCTACAGTCTAGGACAGGTTCTCCATAGTGTCTACAGTCTAGGACAGGTTCTCCATAGTATCTACAGTCTAGGACAGTTTCTCCATAGTGTCTAGTGTCTACAGTCTAGGACAGGTTCTCCATAGTGTCTACAGTCTAGGACAGGTTCTCCATAGTGTATAGTATCTACAGTCTAGGACAGGTTCTCTATAGTGTCTACAGTCTAGGACAGTTTCTCCATAGGATCTACAGTCTAGGACAGGTTCTCCATAGTGTCTACAGTCTAGGACAGTTTCTCCATATTATCTACAGTCTAGGACAGGTTCTCCATAGTGTCTACAGTCTAGGACAGGTTCTCCATAGGATCTACAGTCTAGGACAGGTTCTCCATAGTATCTACAGTCTAGGACAGTTTCTCCATAGTGTCTACAGTCTAGGACAGGTTCTCCATAGTATCTACAGTCTAGGACAGGTTCTCCATAGTATCTACAGTCTAGGACAGTTTCTCCATAGTGTCTAGTGTATACAGTCTAGGACAGGTTCTCCATAGTGTCTACAGTCTAGGACAGGTTCTCCATAGTGTATAGTATCTACAGTCTAGGACAGGTTATCCATAGTGTCTACAGTCTAGGACAGTTTCTCCATAGTATCTACAGTCTAGGACAGGTTCTCCATAGTGTCTACAGTCTAGGACAGGTTCTCCATAGTGTCTACAGTCTAGGACAGGTTCTCCATAGTATCTACAGTCTAGGACAGGTTCTCCATAGTGTATAGTATCTACAGTCTAGGACAGTTTCTCCATAGGATCTACAGTCTAGGACAGGTTCTCCATAGTGTATAGTATCTACAGTCTAGGACAGGTTCTCCATAGTATCTACAGTCTAGGACAGTTTCTCCATAGTGTATAGTATCTACAGTCTAGGACAGTTTCTCCATAGTGTCTACAGTCTAGGACAGTTTCTCCATAGGATCTACAGTCTAGGACAGTTTCTCCATAGTGTCTACAGTCTAGGACAGTTTCTCCATAGTTACTACAGTCTAGGACAGTTTCTCTATAGTGTCTACAGTCTAGGACAGGCTCTCCATAGTGTCTACAGTCTAGGACAGGTTCTCCATAGTGTCTACAGTCTAGGACAGGTTCTCCATAGTGTATAGTATCTACAGTCTAGGACAGTTTCTCCATAGGATCTACAGTCTAGGACAGGTTCTCCATAGTGTATAGTATCTACAGTCTAGGACAGGTTCTCCATAGTATCTACAGTCTAGGACAGTTTCTCCATAGTGTATAGTATCTACAGTCTAGGACAGTTTCTCCATAGTGTCTACAGTCTAGGACAGTTTCTCCATAGGATCTACAGTCTAGGACAGTTTCTCCATAGTGTCTACAGTCTAGGACAGTTTCTCCATAGTTACTACAGTCTAGGACAGTTTCTCTATAGTGTCTACAGTCTAGGACAGGCTCTCCATAGTGTCTACAGTCTAGGACAGGTTCTCCATAGTGTCTACAGTCTAGGACAGGTTCTTCATAGTGTCTACAGTCTAGGACAGGCTCTCCATAGTGTCTACAGTCTAGGACAGGTTCTCCATAGTGTCTACAGTCTAGGACAGGTTCTTCATAGTGTCTACAGTCTAGGACAGGTTATCCATAGTATCTACAGTCTAGGACAGGTTATCCATAGTGTATAGTATCTACAGTCTAGGACAGTTTCTCCATAGTGTATAGTATCTACAGTCTAGGACAGTTTCTCCATAGGATCTACAGTCTAGGACAGGTTCTCCATAGTGTATAGTATCTACAGTCTAGGACAGTTTCTCCATAGGATCTACAGTCTAGGACAGGTTCTCCATTGTATCTACAGTCTAGGATAGTTTCTCCATAGTGTATAGTATCTACAGTCTAGGACAGTTTCTCCATAGTGTATATTATCTACAGCCTAGGACAGTTTCTCCATAGGATCTACAGTCTAGGACAGTTTCTCCATAGTGTCTACAGTCTAGGACAGGTTCTCCATAGTATCTACAGTCTAGGACAGTTTCTCCATAGTGTCTACAGTCTAGGACAGGTTCTCCATAGTGTCTACAGTCTAGGACAGTTTCTCCATAGTGTCTACAGTCTAGGACAGTTTCTCCATAGTGTCTACAGTCTAGGACAGGTTCTTCATAGTGTCTACAGTCTAGGACAGGTTATCCATAGTATCTACAGTCTAGGACAGTTTCTCCATAGTGTCTACAGTCTAGGACAGTTTCTCCATAGTGTATAGTACCTACAGCCTAGGACAGGTTCTCCATAGTGTCTACAGTCTAGGACAGGTTATCCATAGTATCTACAGTCTAGGACAGGTTATCCATAGTGTATAGTATCTACAGTCTAGGACAGATTCTCCATAGTATCTACAGTCTAGGACAGTTTCTCCATAGGATCTACAGTCTAGGACAGGTTCTCCATAGTATCTACAGTCTAGGATAGTTTCTCCATAGTGTATAGTATCTACAGTCTAGGACAGTTTCTCCATAGTGTATATTATCTACAGCCTAGGACAGTTTCTCCATAGGATCTACAGTCTAGGACAGTTTCTCCATAGTGTCTACAGTCTAGGACAGGTTCTCCATAGTATCTACAGTCTAGGACAGTTTCTCCATAGTGTCTACAGTCTAGGACAGGTTCTCCATAGTGTCTACAGTCTAGGACAGTTTCTCCATAGTGTCTACAGTCTAGGACAGTTTCTCCATAGTGTCTACAGTCTAGGACAGGTTCTTCATAGTGTCTACAGTCTAGGACAGGTTATCCATAGTATCTACAGTCTAGGACAGTTTCTCCATAGTGTCTACAGTCTAGGACAGTTTCTCCATAGTGTATAGTACCTACAGCCTAGGACAGGTTCTCCATAGTGTCTACAGTCTAGGACAGGCTCTCCATAGTGTCTACAGTCTAGGACAGGTTCTTCATAGTGTCTACAGTCTAGGACAGGTTATCCATAGTATCTACAGTCTAGGACAGGTTCTCCATAGTGTATAGTATCTACAGTCTAGGACAGTTTCTCCATAGGATCTACAGTCTAGGACAGGTTCTCCATAGTGTATAGTATCTACAGTCTAGGACAGGTTCTCCATAGTATCTACAGTCTAGGACAGTTTCTCCATAGTGTATAGTATCTACAGTCTAGGACAGTTTCTCCATAGTGTCTACAGTCTAGGACAGTTTCTCCATAGGATCTACAGTCTAGGACAGTTTCTCCATAGTGTCTACAGTCTAGGACAGTTTCTCCATAGTTACTACAGTCTAGGACAGTTTCTCTATAGTGTCTACAGTCTAGGACAGTTTCTCCATAGTGTCTACAGTCTAGGACAGTTTCTCCATAGTGTATAGTACCTACAGCCTAGGACAGGTTCTCCATAGTGTCTACAGTCTAGGACAGGCTCTCCATAGTGTCTACAGTCTAGGACAGGTTCTCCATAGTGTCTACAGTCTAGGACAGGTTCTTCATAGTGTCTACAGTCTAGGACAGGTTATCCATAGTATCTACAGTCTAGGACAGGTTATCCATAGTGTATAGTATCTACAGTCTAGGACAGATTCTCCATAGTATCTACAGTCTAGGACAGTTTCTCCATAGTATCTACAGTCTAGGACAGGTTCTCCATAGTATCTACAGTCTAGGACAGGTTCTCCATAGTATCTACAGTCTAGGACAGGTTCTCCATAGTGTATAGTATCTACAGTCTAGGACAGTTTCTCCATAGTATCTACAGTCTAGGGCAGTTTCTCTATAGTGTCTACAGTCTAGGACAGGTTATCCATAGTGTCTACAGTCTAGGACAGGTTCTCCATAGTGTCTACAGTCTAGGACAGGTTCTCCATAGTGTCTACAGTCTAGGACAGGTTCTCCATAGTATCTACAGTCTAGGACAGGTTCTCCATAGTGTCTACAGTCTAGGACAGGTTCTCCATGGTTTCTACAATCTAGGACAGGTTCTCCATAGTGTCTACAGTCTAGGACAGGTTCTCCACATTCTATACAGTCTAGGACAGGTTCTCCATAGTGTCTACAGTCTAGGACAGGTTCTCCATAGTGTCTACAGTCTAGGACAGGTTCTCCATAGTGTCTACAGTCTAGGACAGGTTACCCATAGTGTCTACAGTCTAGGACAGGTTCTCCATAGTGTCTACAGTCTAGGACAGGTTCTCCATAGTGTCTACAGTCTAGGACAGGTTCTCCATATTCTATACAGTCTAGGACAGGTTATCCATAGTGTCTACAGTCTAGGACAGGTTCTCCATAGTGTCTACAGTCTAGGACAGGTTCTCCATAGTGTCTACAGTCTAGGACAGGTTACCCATAGTGTCTACAGTCTAGGACAGGTTCTCCATAGTGTCTACAGTCTAGGACAGGTTCTCCATAGTGTCTACAGTCTAAGACAGGTTCACCATAGTGTCTACAATCTAGGACAGGTTATCCATAGTGTCTACAGTCTAGGACAGGTTCTTCATAGTTTCTACAGTCTAGTACAGGGTTTCCCATCCTTCTCCTCAGGGACCACCAGACATTTCACCTGTACGTTGTAGCCCAACTTGTTCACTAGATTTGATTGGTCAAGGGAATAATGATTAGTTAAGGGCATACTGATTAGTTAAGGGAATACTGATTAGTTAAGGGCATACTGATTAGTTAAGGGCATGCTGATTAGTTAAGGGAATAATGATTAGTTAAGGGCATAATGATTAGTTAAGAGAATAATGATTAGTTAAGGGAATAATGATTAGTTAAGGGCATAATGATTAGTTAAAGGAATAATGATTAGTTAAGGGAATAATGATTAGTTGACTAACTAGTTGAATCAGGGGCTACAACAAATATACAAAACAGAATGTCTCCCAAAGAGGGAGGAGCTGAAGGCCCTGGTGGGAGTGGTGTCAGGATAATAACCCCTCCCTCAACATCAACAAAACAAAGGAGCTGATTGGAGGACTTCAGGAAACAGCAGAGGGAGCACGTCCCTAAACACATCGACGGGTCAGCAGTGGACAAGGTGGAAAGCTTGAAGTTCCTCGGCGTACACATCACTGTAGCCCGACAGTATGCTCTCAATTGTGCATCTGTAAAAGTTTGTGAGGGTTTTAGGTGACAAGACAAATTTCTTCAGCCTCCTAAGGTTGAAGAGGCGATGTTGCGTCTTCTTCACCACGCTGTCTGTGGGTGAACAGCAACTGCACCTTCCGCAACCGCAGGGCTCTCCAGAGGGTAGTGTGGTCTGCACAACGCATCACGGGGGGCAAACTACCTGCCCTCCAGGACACCTACAGCACCCGATGTCATAGGAAGACCAAAAATATAATCAAGGTCAACAACAACCCGAGCCACTGCCTGTTATGGGATAGGTGACCAATAGGGTTGGAGTACTGGTCCAGCGTGATGTGATAGGTTCAGGGTGACATATCTATTGATGACCACTAGATGGTGCACTATATAGGGAATAGGGTTCAATAGGGCCAAGGTCTAAAGTAGTGCACTATATAGGGAATAGGGTTAAATAAGGTCCTGGTCTAAAGTAGTGCACTATGTAGGGAATAGGGTTAAATAAGGTCCTGGTCTAAAGTAGTGCACTATATAGGGAATAGGGTTCAATAGGGCCAAGGTCTAAAGTAGTGCATTATGTAGGGAAGAGGGTTAAATAAGGTCCTGGTCTAAAGTAGTGCACTATGCAGGGAATAGGGTCCTGGTCTACAGTAGTGTACTATATAGGGAATAGGGTTCCATATGGCTCTGATCTAAAGTAGTGCACTATGTAGGGAACATGGTTCTATAGGGCCCTGGTCTAAAGTAGTGCACTATATAGGGAATCGGGCTCTGGTCTAAAGTAGTGAACTATATAAGGAATAGGGCTCTGGTCTAAAGTAGTGCACTATATAGGGAATAGGACTCTGGTCTAAAGTAGTGCATTATATAGGGAATATGGTTCTATAGGGGTCTAAAGTAGTGCACTACATAGGGAATAGGAATCCATTTGGGAGACCATGTAGTCTACTCAATAAGGAGGGGAGATAGAGAGATGTTTAGTGACTGACTGTAGGGGTTATAGAGAGATGTTTAGTGACTGACTGTAGGGGTTATAGAGAGATGTTTAGTGACTGACTGTAGGGGGCGATAGAGAGATGTTTAGTGACTGACTGTAGGGGTTATAGAGAGATGTTTAGTGACTGACTGTAGGGGTTATAGAGAGATGTTTAGTGACTGACTGTAGGGGGCGATAGAGAGATGTTTAGTGACTGACTGTAGGGGGCGATAGAGAGATGTTTAGTGACTGACTGTAGGGGGCGATAGAGAGATGTTTAGTGACTGACTGTAGGGGCGATAGAGAGATGTTTAGTGACTGACTGTAGGGGTTATAGAGAGATGTTTAGTGACTGACTGTAGGGGTTATAGAGAGATGTTTAGTGACTGACTGTAGGGGCGATAGAGAGATGTTTAGTGACTGACTGTAGGGGGCGATAGAGAGATGTTTAGTGACTGACTGTAGGGGGCGATAGAGAGATGTTTAGTGACTGACTGTAGGGGCGATAGAGAGATGTTTAGTGACTGACTGTAGGGGGCGATAGAGAGATGTTTAGTGACTGACTGTAGGGGTTATAGAGAGATGTTTAGTGACTGACTGTAGGGGTTATAGAGAGATGTTTAGTGACTGACTGTAGGGGGTTATAGAGAGATGTTTAGTGACTGACTGTAGGGGTTATAGAGAGATGTTTAGTGACTGACTGTAGGGGTTATAGAGAGATGTTTAGTGACTGACTGTAGGGGTTATAGAGAGATGTTTAGTGACTGACTGTAGGGGGTTATAGAGAGATGTTTAGTGACTGACTGTAGGGGTTATAGAGAGATGTTTAGTGACTGACTGTAGGGGTTATAGAGAGATGTTTAGTGACTGACTGTAGGGGTTATAGAGAGATGTTTAGTGACTGACTGTAGGGGTTATAGAGAGATGTTTAGTGACTGACTGTAGGGGTTATAGAGAGATGTTTAGTGACTGACTGTAGGGGTTATAGAGAGATGTTTAGTGACTGACTGTAGGGGTTATAGAGAGATGTTTAGTGACTGACTGACTGAGAGATGTTTAGTGACTGACTGTAGGGTTATAGAGAGATGTTTAGTGACTGACTGTAGGGGTTATAGAGAGATGTTTAGTGACTGACTGTAGGGGTTATAGAGAGATGTTTAGTGACTGACTGTAGGGGGTTATAGAGAGATGTTTAGTGACTGACTGTAGGGGTTATAGAGAGATGTTTAGTGACTGACTGTAGGGGTTATAGAGAGATGTTTAGTGACTGACTGTAGGGGGAGATAGAGAGATGTTTAGTGACTGACTCTAGGGGTTATAGAGAGATGTTTAGTGACTGACTGTAGGGGGCGATAGAGAGATGTTTAGTGTCTGACTCTAGGGGTTATAGAGAGATGTTTAGTGACTGACTCTAGGGGTTATAGAGAGATGTTTAGTGACTGACTGTAGTAGTCGAACACACACTAATGCCTCTCCCCCTCACATTTCTTCACCACACACACACACACACACACACACACACACTGCTACTAAAACACATTCCTCCACCTCCCACACACACACACACTGCTACTAAAACACATTCCTTCACCACACACACACACACACACTGCTACTAAAACACATTCCTTCACCACACACACACACACACACACACACACACACACACACACACACACACACACACACACCCCCTCAGCCTAAAACACAGAAGGAAACTGAAACACTCTGCACTTTCAACAGAACCAGAAGTGAAATCAACTCATCTGTGAATTCCCCCTTCTGCGAGGGGGGGGGGAAGAAGAGAAGGGCCACTTCCTGTTCCCCTTCTGCAGTCGCTGAGCAGCGAGAGGGGGGCGGAGAAGAGAAGGGCCACTTCCTGTTCCCCTTCTGCAGTCGCTGAGCAGCCAGCAGGCAGTGGTGGGAGGAGAATAGAAGAGCCACTTCCTGGAAGGGGAAGGTCCCATGTGACCGTGTGTTTCTGACATTCCATTCATGACTGTCATGTGACACACTTTAAACATCTCCTTTTATGGACGTCAGCATTAACAAGAGGGCGGGGCCTACTGTTGCTACAGGGAGGTACCTACACGCAAGTACACACACAGTACACACACACACACACACAGTACACACACACACACAGTACACACACACACACACACACACACACACACACACACACACACACACACACACACACACACACACACACACACACACACACACTCAGTTAGACTGTATTGGTAAGGAGCTGGTCCCTAACCATCAGTAGACTCTATTGGAGAGGAGCTGGGCCCTGTATTGGAGAGGAGCTGGGCCCTAACCATCAGTAGACTGTATTGGAGAGGAGCTGGGCCCTCACCATCAGTTAGACTGTATTGGAGAGGAGCTGGGCCCTGACCATCAGTTAGATTGTATTGGAGAGGAGCTGGGCCATCACTATCAGTTAGACTGTATTGGAGAGGAGCTGGGCCCTGTATTGGAGAGGAGCTGGGCCCTCACCATCAGTTAGACTGTATTGGAGAGGAGCTGGGCCCTCACCATCAGTTAGACTGTATTGGAGAGGAGCTGGGCCCTGTATTGGAGAGGAGCTGGGCCCTCACCATCAGTTAGACTGTATTGGAGAAGAGCTGGGACCTCACCATCAGTTAGACTGTATTGGAGAGGAGCTGGGCCCTCACCATCAGTTAGACTGTATTGGAGAGGAGCTGGTCCCTCACCATCAGTTAGACTGTATTGGAGAGGAGCTGGGCCCTCACCATCAGTTAGACTGTATTGGAGAGGAGCTGGGCCCTCACCATCAGTTAAACTGTATTGGAGAGGAGCTGATCCCTGTATTGGAGAGGAGCTGGGCCCTCACCATCAGTTAAACTGTATTGGAGAGGAGCTGGGCCCTGTATTGGAGAGGAGCTGGGCCCTCACCATCAGTTAGACTGTATTGGAGAGGAGCTGGGCGCTGACCATCAGTTAGATTGTATTGGAGAGGAGCTGGGCCATCACTATCAGTTAGACTGTATTGGAGAGGAGCTGGGCCCTGTATTGGAGAGGAGCTGGGCCCTCACCATCAGTTAGACTGTATTGGAGAGGAGCTGGGCCCTCACCATCAGTTAGGTTGTATTGGAGAGGAGCTGGGCCATCACTATCAGTTAGACTGTATTGGAGAGGAGCTGGGCCCTGTATTGGAGAGGAGCTGGGCTCTCACCATCAGTTAGACTGTATTGGAGAGGAGCTGGGCGCTAACCATCAGTTAGACTGTATTGGAGAGGAGCTGGGCCCTCACCATCAGTTAGACTGTATTGGAGAGGAGCTGGGCCCTGTATTGGAGAGGAGCTGGGCCCTGTATTGGAGAGGAGCTGGGCCCTCACCATCAGTTAGACTGTATTGGAGAGGAGCTGGGCCCTCACCATCAGTTAGACTGTATTGGAGAGGAGCTGGGCCCTCACCATCAGTTAGACTGTATTGGATAGGAGCTGGGCCCTCACCATCAGTTAGACTGTATTGGAGAGGAGCTGGGCCCTCACCATCAGTTAGACTGTATTGGAGAGGAGCTGGGCCCTAACCATCAGTTAGACTGTATTGGAGAGGAGCTGGGCCCTAACCATCAGTTAGACTGTATTGGAGAGGAGCTGGGCCCTAACCATCAGTTAGACTGTATTGGAGAGGAGCTGGGCCCTGTATTGGAGAGGAGCTGGGCCCTAACCATCAGTTAGACTGTATTGGAGAGGCGCTGGGCCCTGTATTGGAGAGGAGCTGGGCCCTAACCATCAATTAGACTGTATTGGAGAGGAGCTGGGCCCTCACCATCAGTTAGACTGTATTGGAGAGGAGCTGGGCCCTGACCATCAGTTAGATTGTATTGGAGAGGAGCTGGGCCATCACTATCAGTTAGACTGTATTGGAGAGGAGCTGGGCCCTGTATTGGAGAGGAGCTGGGCCCTCACCATCAGTTGGACTGTATTGGAGAGGAGCTGGGCCCTAACCATCAGTTAGACTGTATTGGAGAGGAGCTGGGCCCTCACCATCAGTTAGACTGTATTGGAGAGGAGCTGGGCCCTCACCATCAGTTAGACTGTATTGGAGAGGAGCTGGGCCCTAACCATCAGTTAGACTGTATTGGAGAGGAGCTGGGCCTTGTATTGGAGAGGAGCTGGGCCGTGTATTGGAGAGGAGCTGGGCCCTCACCATCAGTTAGACTGTATTGGAGAGGAGCTGGGCCCTGACCATCAGTTAGATTGTATTGGAGAGGAGCTGGGCCATCACTATCAGTTAGACTGTATTGGAGAGGAGCTGGGCCCTCACCATCAGTTAGATTGTATTGGAGAGGAGCTAGGCCATCACTATCAGTTAGACTGTATTGGAGAGGAGCTGGGCCCTGTATTGGAGAGGAGCTGGTCCCTCACCATCAGTTAGACTGTATTGGAGAGGAGCTGGGCCCTCACCATCAGTTAAACTGTATTGGAGAGGAGCTGATCCCTGTATTGGAGAGGAGCTGGGCCCTCACCATCAGTTAAACTGTATTGGAGAGGAGCTGGGCCCTGTATTGGAGAGGAGCTGGGCCCTCACCATCAGTTAGACTGTATTGGAGAGGAGCTGGGCCCTCACCATCAGTTAGACTGTATTGGAGAGGAGCTGGGCCCTGACCATCAGTTAGATTGTATTGGAGAGGAGCTGGGCCATCACTATCAGTTAGACTGTATTGGAGAGGAGCTGGGCCCTGTATTGGAGAGGAGCTGGGCCCTCACCATCAGTTAGACTGTATTGGAGAGGAGCTGGGCCCTAACCATCAGTTAGACTGTATTGGAGAGGAGCTGGGCCCTCACCATCAGTTAGACTGTATTGGAGAGGAGCTGGGCCTTGTATTGGAGAGGAGCTGGGCCGTGTATTGGAGAGGAGCTGGGCCCTCACCATCAGTTAGACTGTATTGGAGAGGAGCTGGGCCCTCACCATCAGTTAGGTTGTATTGGAGAGGAGCTGGGCCATCACTATCAGTTAGACTGTATTGGAGAGGAGCTGGGACCTGTATTGGAGAGGAGCTGGGCTCTCACCATCAGTTAGACTGTATTGGAGAGGAGCTGGGCCCTAACCATCAGTTAGACTGTATTGGAGAGGAGCTGGGCCCTCACCATCAGTTAGACTGTATTGGATAGGAGCTGGGCCCTCACCATCAGTTAGACTGTATTGGAGAGGAGCTGGGCCCTCACCATCAGTTAGACTGTATTGGAGAGGAGCTGGGCCCTAACCATCAGTTAGACTGTATTGGAGAGGAGCTGGGCCCTGTATTGGAGAGGAGCTGGGCCCTAACCATCAGTTAGACTGTATTGGAGAGGCGCTGGGCCCTGTATTGGAGAGGAGCTGGGCCCTAACCATCAATTAGACTGTATTGGAGAGGAGCTGGGCCCTGTATTGGAGAGGAGCTGGACCCTAACCATCAGTTAGACTGTATTGGAGAGGAGCTGGGCCCTGTATTGGAGAGGAGCTGGGCCCTCACCATCAGTTAGACTGTATTGGAGAAGAGCTGGGCCCTCACCATCAGTTAGACTGTATTGGAGAGGAGCTGGTCCCTCACCATCAGTTAGACTGTATTGGAGAGGAGCTGGGCCCTCACCATCAGTTAAACTGTATTGGAGAGGAGCTGATCCCTGTATTGGAGAGGAGCTGGGCCCTCACCATCAGTTAAACTGTATTGGAGAGGAGCTGGGCCCTGTATTGGAGAGGAGCTGGGCCCTCACCATCAGTTAGACTGTATTGGAGAGGAGCTGGGCCCTCACCATCAGTTAGACTGTATTGGATAGGAGCTGGGCCCTCACCATCAGTTAGACTGTATTGGAGAGGAGCTGGGCCCTCACCATCAGTTAGACTGTATTGGAGAGGAGCTGGGCCCTGTATTGGAGAGGAGCTGGGCCCTAACCATCAGTTAGACTGTATTGGAGAGGAGCTGGGCCCTGTATTGGAGAGGAGCTGGGCCCTAACCATCAGTTAGACTGTATTGGAGAGGAGCTGGGCCCTGTATTGGAGAGGAGCGGGGCCCTAACCATCAATTAGACTGTATTCGAGAGGAGCTGGGCCCTGTATTGGAGAGGAGCTGGACCCTAACCATCAGTTAGACTGTATTGGAGAGGAGCTGGGCCCTCACCATCAGTTAGACTGTATTGGAGAGGAGCTGGGCCCTGTATTGGAGAGGAGCTGGGCCCTGTATTGGAGAGGAGCTGGGCCCTGTATTGGAGAGGAGCTGGGCCCTCACCATCAGTTAGACTGTATTGGAGAGGAGCTGGGCCCTCACCATCAGTTAGACTGTATTGGAGAGGAGCTGGGCCCTCACCATCAGTTAAACTGTATTGGAGAGGAGCTGATCCCTGTATTGGAGAGGAGCTGGGCCCTCACCATCAGTTAAACTGTATTGGAGAGGGGCTGGGCCCTGTATTGGAGAGGAGCTGGGCCCTCACCATCAGTTAAACTGTATTGGAGAGGAGCTGGGCCCTGTATTGGAGAGGAGCTGGGCCCTCACCATCAGTTAGACTGTATTGGAGAGGAGCTGGGCCCTGACCATCAGTTAGATTGTATTGGAGAGGAGCTGGGCCATCACTATCAGTTAGACTGTATTGGAGAGGAGCTGGGCCCTGTATTGGAGAGGAGCTGGGCCCTCACCATCAGTTAGACTGTATTGGAGAGGAGCTGGGCCCTAACCATCAGTTAGACTGTATTGGAGAGGAGCTGGGCCCTCACCATCAGTTAAACTGTATTGGAGAGGGGCTGGGCCCTGTATTGGAGAGGAGCTGGGCCCTCACCATCAGTTAAACTGTATTGGAGAGGAGCTGGGCCCTGTATTGGAGAGGAGCTGGGCCCTCACCATCAGTTAGACTGTATTGGAGAGGAGCTGGGCCCTGACCATCAGTTAGATTGTATTGGAGAGGAGCTGGGCCATCACTATCAGTTAGACTGTATTGGAGAGGAGCTGGGCCCTGTATTGGAGAGGAGCTGGGCCCTCACCATCAGTTAGACTGTATTGGAGAGGAGCTGGGCCCTAACCATCAGTTAGACTGTATTGGAGAGGAGCTGGGCCCTCACCATCAGTTAGACTGTATTGGAGAGGAGCTGGGCCTTGTATTGGAGAGGAGCTGGGCCGTGTATTGGAGAGGAGCTGGGCCCTCACCATCAGTTAGACTGTATTGGAGAGGAGCTGGGCCCTCACCATCAGTTAGGTTGTATTGGAGAGGAGCTGGGCCATCACTATCAGTTAGACTGTATTGGAGAGGAGCTGGGCCCTGTATTGGAGAGGAGCTGGGCTCTCACCATCAGTTAGACTGTATTGGAGAGGAGCTGGGCTCTAACCATCAGTTAGACTGTATTGGAGAGGAGCTGGGCCCTCACCATCAGTTAGACTGTATTGGATAGGAGCTGGGCCCTCACCATCAGTTAGACTGTATTGGAGAGGAGCTGGGCCCTCACCATCAGTTAGACTGTATTGGAGAGGAGCTGGGCCCTAACCATCAGTTAGACTGTATTGGAGAGGAGCTGGGCCCTGTATTGGAGAGGAGCTGGGCCCTAACCATCAGTTAGACTGTATTGGAGAGGAGCTGGGCCCTGTATTGGAGAGGAGCGGGGCCCTAACCATCAATTAGACTGTATTCGAGAGGAGCTGGGCCCTGTATTGGAGAGGAGCTGGACCCTAACCATCAGTTAGACTGTATTGGAGAGGAGCTGGGCCCTCACCATCAGTTAGACTGTATTGGAGAGGAGCTGGGCCCTGTATTGGAGAGGAGCTGGGACCTGTATTGGAGAGGAGCTGGGCCCTCACCATCAGTTAGACTGTATTGGAGAGGAGCTGGGCCCTCACCATCAGTTAGACTGTATTGGAGAGGAGCTGGGCCCTCACCATCAGTTAAACTGTATTGGAGAGGAGCTGATCCCTGTATTGGAGAGGAGCTGGGCCCTCACCATCAGTTAAACTGTATTGGAGAGGGGCTGGGCCCTGTATTGGAGAGGAGCTGGGCCCTCACCATCAGTTAGACTGTATTGGAGAGGAGCTGGGCCCTCACCATCAGTTAGACTGTATTGGAGAGGAACTGGGCCCTCACCATCAGTTAGACTGTATTGGATAGGAGCTGGGCCCTCACCATCAGTTAGACTGTATTGGAGAGGAGCTGGGCCCTCACCATCAGTTAGACTGTATTGGAGAGGAGCTGGGCCCTGTATTGGAGAGGAGCTGGGCCCTAACCATCAGTTAGACTGTATTGGAGAGGAGCTGGGCCCTGTATTGGAGAGGAGCTGGGCCCTAACCATCAGTTAGACTGTATTGGAGAGGAGCTGGGCCCTGTATTGGAGAGGAGCTGGGCCCTAACCATCAATTAGACTGTATTGGAGAGGAGCTGGGCCCTGTATTGGAGAGGAGCTGGGCCCTCACCATCAGTTAGACTGTATTGGAGAAGAGCTGGGCCCTCACCATCAGTTAGACTGTATTGGAGAGGAGCTGGTCCCTCACCATCAGTTAGACTGTATTGGAGAGGAGCTGGGCCCTCACCATCAGTTAAACTGTATTGGAGAGGAGCTGATCCCTGTATTGGAGAGGAGCTGGGCCCTCACCATCAGTTAAACTGTATTGGAGAGGAGCTGGGCCCTCACCATCAGTTAAACTGTATTGGAGAGGAGCTGGGCCCTCACCATCAGTTAGACTGTATTGGAGAGGAGCTGGGCTCTAACCATCAGTTAGACTGTATTGGAGAGGAGCTGGGCCCTCACCATCAGTTAGACTGTATTGGAGAGGAGCTGGGCCCTCACCATCAGTTAGACTGTATTGGAGAGGAGCTGGGCCCTCACCATCAGTTAGACTGTACTGGAGAGGAGCTGGGCCCTGACCATCAGTTAGACTGTATTGGAGAGGAACTGGGCCCTCACCATCAGTTAGACTGTATTGGAGAGGAGCTGGGCCCTGTATTGGAGAGGAGCTGGGCCCTCAACATCAGTTAGACTGTATTGGAGAGGAGCTGGGCCCTGTATTGGAGAGGAGCTGGGCCCTAACCATCAGTTAGACTGTATTGGAGAGGAGCTGGGCCCTAACCATCAGTTAGACTGTATTGGAGAGGAGCTGGGCCCTCACCATCAGTTAGACTGTATTGGAGAGGAGCTGGGCCCTGTATTGGAGAGGAGCTGGGCCCTAACCATCAGTTAGACTGTATTGGAGAAGAGCTAGGCCCTCACCATCAGTTAGACTGTATTGGAGAGGAGCTGGGCCCTCACCATCAGTTAGACTGTATTGGAGAGGAACTGGGCCCTCACCATCAGTTAGACTGTATTGGAGAGGTGCTGGGCCCTGACCATCAGTTAGACTGTATTGGAGAGGAGCTGGGCCCTGTATTGGAGAGGAGCTGGTCCCTCACCATCAGTTAGACTGTATTGGAGAGGAGCTGGGCCCTCACCATCAGTTAGACTGTATTGGAGAGGAGCTGGGCCCTCACCATCAGTTAGATTGTATTGGAGAGGAGCTGGGCCCTAACCATCAGTTAGACTGTATTGGAGAGGAGCTGGGCCCTCACCATCAGTTAGACTGTATTGGAGAGGAGCTGGACCCTAACCATCAGTTAGACTGTATTGGAGAGGAGCTGGGACCTCACCATCAGTTAGACTGTATTGGAGAGGAGCTGGGCCCTCACCATCAGTTAGACTGTATTGGAGAGGAGCTGGGACCTAACCATCAGTTAGACTGTATTGGAGAGGAGCTGGGCCCTCACCATCAGTTAGACTGTATTGGAGAGGAGCTGGGACCTAACCATCAGTTAGGGCCCAGTTTGTGTTGCTGTCCTGGGGCTCTGTGGGGTCTGTTTGTGTTGCTGTCCTGTCCTGTCCTGTTTGTGTTTGTGAACAGAGCCCCAGGACCAGCTTGCTTAGGGGACTCTTATCCAGGTTCATCTCTCTGTGGGGTGTGTTTGTGTTTGTGAACAGAGCCCCAGGACCAGCTTGCTTAGGGGACTCTTATCCAGGTTCATCTCTCTGTAGGGTGTGTTTGTGTTTGTGAACAGAGCCCCAGGACCAGCTTGCTTAGGGGACTCTTCCCCAGGTTCATCTCTCTGTAGGGTGTGTTTGTGTTTGTGAACAGAGCCCCAGGACCAGCTTGCTTAGGGGACTCTTCTCCAGGTTCATCTCTCTGTAGGGTGTGTTTGTGAACAGAGCCCCAGGACCAGCTTGCTTAGGGGACTCTTCCCCAGGTTCATCTCTCTGTAGGGTGTGTTTGTGTTTGTGAACAGAGCCCCAGGACCAGCTTGCTTAGGGGACTCTTCTCCAGGTTCATCTCTCTGTAGGGTGTGTTTGTGAACAGAGCCCCAGGACCAGCTTGCTTAGGGGACTCTTCTCCAGGTTCATCTCTCTGTAGGGTGTGTTTGTGAACAGAGCCCCAGGACCAGCTTGCTTAGGGGACTCTTCTCCAGGTTCATCTCTCTGTAGGGTGTGTTTGTGAACAGAGCCCCAGGACCAGCTTGCTTAGGGGACTCTTCTCCAGGTTCATCTCTCTGTGGAGTCTGTTTGTGTTTGTGAACAGAGCCCCAGGACCAGCTTGCTTAGGGGACTCTTCTCCAGGTTCATCTCTCTGTAGGTGATGGCTTTGTTAAGGAAGGTTTGGGAATCGCTTCCTTTTAGGTGGTTGTAGAATTTAACGTCTCTTTTCTGGATTTTGATAATTAGCGGGTATCGGCCTAATTCTGCTCTGCAGGCATTATTTGGTGTTTTAGGTTGTACACGGAGGATATATTTGCAGAATTCTGCATGCAGAG
>NC_088421.1:54258525-54261025 GCF_034236695.1 Oncorhynchus nerka | reverse complement strand
AGAATTAACAAAAAAACAGAGCAAACTAGAATGCTATTTGGCCCTACACAGAGAGTACACAGTGGCAGATTACCTGACCACTGTGACTGACCCAAAATTAAGGAAAAGCTTTGACTATGTACAGACTCAGTGAGCATAGCCTTGCTATTGAGAAAGGCCGCCGTAGGCAGACATGGCTCTCAAGAGAAGACAGGCTATGTGCTCACTGCCCACAAAATGAGGTGGAAACTGAGCTGCACTTCCTAACCTCCTGCCAAATGTACGACCATATTAGAGAGACATATTTCCCTCAGATTACACAGACCCACAAACAAACCCAATGTTGATAAACTCCCATATCTACTGGGTGAAATTCCACAGTGTGACATCACAGCAGCAAGATGTGTGACCTGTTGTCACGAGAAAAGGGCAACCAGTGAAGAACAAACACCATTGTAAATACAACCCATATTTATGCTTATTCATTTTATCTTGTGTCCTTTAACTATTTGTACATTGTATATATATATATAATATGACATTTGTAATGTCTTTATTGTTTTGATACTTCTGTATGTGTAATGTTTACTGTTCATTTTTGTTGTTTTTCACTTTATATATTAACTTTGTATGTTGTCTACCTCACTTGCTTTGGCAATGTTAACACATGTTTCCCATGCCAATAAAGCCCTTGAATTGAATTGAATTGAATTGAGAGAGAGGCAGAGAGAGAGAGAGAGACAGAGAGAGAGAGAGAGAGAGAGAGACAGAGAGAGACAGAGAGAGAGAGAGACAGAGAGAGAGAGAGAGAGAGAGAGAGAGAGAGAGAGAGAGAGACCGAGAGAGAGAGAGAGAGAGAGAGAGACAGAGAGAGAGAGAGAGACAGAGAGAGACAGAGAGAGAGAGAGACAGAGAGAGACAGAGAGAGAGAGAGACAGAGAGAGACAGAGAGAGAGAGACAGAGAGAGAGAGAGACAGAGAGAGACAGAGAGAGAGAGAGAGAGAGAGAGAGAGAGAGAGAGAGACCGAGAGAGAGAGAGAGAGAGAGAGACAGAGAGAGAGAGAGAGACAGAGAGAGACAGAGAGAGAGAGAGACAGAGAGAGACAGAGAGAGAGAGAGACAGAGAGAGACAGAGAGAGAGAGACAGAGAGAGAGAGAGACAGAGAGAGACAGAGAGAGAGAGACAGGGAGAGACAGAGAGAGACAGAGAGAGACAGAGAGAGA
The DNA here is from genome assembly GCF_034236695.1 of Oncorhynchus nerka. Lineage (NCBI taxonomy): Eukaryota > Metazoa > Chordata > Actinopteri > Salmoniformes > Salmonidae > Oncorhynchus > Oncorhynchus nerka. The sequence continues at coordinate 54,259,821 of NC_088421.1, read as the reverse complement.
GAGAGACAGAGAGAGAGAGACAGGGAGAGACAGAGAGAGACAGAGAGAGACAGAGACAGAGAGAGAGAGACAGAGAGAGAGAGACAAGGAGAGAGAGAGAGAGACAGAGAGAGACAGACAGAGAGAGACAGAGAGAGAGAGAGAGAGAGAGAGACAGAGAGAGAGAGAGACAGAGAGGGGGTGGTAGTAAAGGTGAGGCGGCAGCAGCAACATTCCGGTGCCGATGTCTGACTTCCTGTTAACCCCTTACTTCCTGTCTGAGCTGCTGGGCAGTGCCCTTATATGGCAGCTCTGGGAACCAATCACAGCTCAGCACAGCAACACTCATTCAAAATGCTGCTGAGGGAAAGAGAGAGAGAGAGGAGGGAGAGAGAGAAGGGTGGGAACCACAAACAGACACAGTACAATACACACACACACACACACACACAGAGAAAACCTCACAATGCTAATACAACAGACTGGGCTGTTCCTTTTAAGGAGAATCTCTAAACCATATAGTCTGAGACAGAAGGGGGAGGACGGATAGAGAGAGAGGGAGGAGAGAGGGAGGGAGGGAGAGAGGGAGGGAGGGAGGGAGGGAGGGAGGGGAGGGAGGGAGGGAGGGAGGGAGGGAGGGAGGGAGGGGAGGGGAGGGAGGGAGGGCATTGCAGGTGACTGCCAGCTGACTGATCTACAAATTACTTTGTGTCATAAATAACTAATAGTCACTAATAACAACTAGTCATTAATAACTAGTCATTATTAACTACTAGTCATTATTAACTACTAGTCATTAATAACTAGTCATTATTAACTACTAGTCATTAATAACTAGTCATTATTAACTACTAGTCATTAATAACTAGTCATTAATAACAACTAGTCATTAATAACTAGTCATTATTAACTACTAGTCATAAATAACTACTAGTCATAAATAACAACTAGTCATTAATAACTACTAGTCATAAATAACAACTAGTCATAAATAACAACTAGTCATTAATAACTACTAGTCATAAATAACAACTAGTCATAAATAACAACTAGTCATAAATAACAACTAGTCATAAATAACTACTAGTCATAAATAACAACTAGTCATTAATAACTACTAGTCATAAATAACAACTAGTCATAAATAACTACTAGTCATAAATAACAACTAGTCATAAATAACAACTAGTCATAAATAACAACTAGTCATTAATAACTACTAGTCATAAATAACTACTAGTCATAAATAACAACTAGTCATAAATAACAACTAGTCATTAATAACTACTAGTCATAAATAACAACTAGTCATAAATA
>NC_088421.1:54206025-54256025 GCF_034236695.1 Oncorhynchus nerka | reverse complement strand
CTCTCTCTGTCCTCTCCTCTCTCTCTGTCCTCTCTCTGTCCTCTCCTCTCTCTCTGTCCTCTCTCTGTCCTCTCTCTCTGTCCTCTCCTCTCTCCTCCTGTCCTCTTCTCTCTCTCTCTGTCCTCTCCTCTGTCCTCTCTCTGTCCTCTCCTCTCTCTCTGTCCTCTCTCTGTCCTCTCCTCTCTCTCTGTCCTCTCCTCTCTCAATCTCTCTCTGTCCTCCCTCTGTCCTCTCTCTCTGTCCTCGCCTCTCTCTCTGTACTCTCTCTGTCCTCTCTCTCTGTCCTCTCTCTCTGTCCTCCCTCTGTCCTCTCTCTGTCCTCGCCTCTCTCTCTGTACTCTCTCTCTGTCCTCTCTCTCTGTCCTCCCTCTGTCCTCTCTCTGTCCTCTCTCTCTGTCCTCTCTCTCTGTCCTCTCTCTCTGTCCTCCCTCTGTCCTCTCTCTGTCCTCGCCTCTCTCTCTGTACTCTCTCTGTACTCTCTCTGTCCTCTCTCTCTGTCCTCTCTCTGTCCTCTCTCTCTGTCCTCTCTCTGTCCTCTCTCTCTGTACTCTCTCTGTCCTCTCTCTGTCCTCTCTCTGTCCTCCCTCTGTCCTCTCTCTGTCCTCGCCTCTCTCTCTGTACTCTCTCTGTACTCTCTCTGTCCTCTCTCTCTGTCCTCTCTCTGTCCTCTCTCTCTGTCCTCTCTCTGTCCTCTCTCTCTGTACTCTCTCTGTACTCTCTCTGTCCTCTCTCTCTGTCCTCTCTCTGTCCTCTCTCTCTGTCCTCTCTCTGTCCTCTCTCTCTGTCCTCTCTCTGTACTCTCTCTGTACTCTCTCTGTCCTCTCCAGCAGTTGAGCCTGTTAGAGCTGTTTAAAAGCTCTGTCAGGTTTCTCTACAACAGCAGTGCAGGGTGCAGTGTAGGGTGCAGAGTGTAGGGTGCAGTGTGTGGTGTGTAGGGTGCAGAGTAGTGTGTAGGGTGTAGGGTGCAGTGTAGGGTGCAGTGTGTAGTGTGTAGGGTGCAGAGTAGGGTGCAGGGTGTAGGGTGCAGTGTAGGGTGCAGGGTGTAGGGTGCAGTGTAGGGTGTAGAGTGCAGTGTAGGGTGTAGGGTGCAGTGTAGGGTGTAGGGTGCAGTGTGTAGGGTGTAGGGTAGGGTGTAGGGTGCAGTGTAGAGTGTAGGGTGTAGGGTGCAGTGTGTAGGGTGCAGTGTAGTGTGTAGGGTGCAGTGTAGGGTGTAGTGTGTAGGATGCAGTGTAGGGTGTAGGGTGTAGGATGCAGTGTAGGGTGCAGTGTGTAGGGTGTAGGATGCAGTGTAGAGTGTAGTGTGTAGGGTGCAGTGTAGGGTGTAGGGTGCAGTGGAGGGTGTAGGGTGAAGGATGCAGTGTAGGGTGTAGGGTGTAGGATGCAGTGTAGGGTGCAGTGTGTAGGGTGCTGTGTAGGGTGTAGGATGTAGGGTGTAGGGTGCAGTGTAGGGTGCAGGGTGTAGGGTACAGTGTAGGGTGTAATGTGTAGTGTGTAGGGTGCTGTGTAGGGTGTAGGGTGTAATGTGTAGTGTGTAGGGTGCTGTGTAGGGTGTAGGGTGTAATGTGTAGGGTGTAGGATGCAGTGTAGGGTGCAGTGTGTAGGGTGCAGTGTAGGGTGCAGGGTGTAGGGTACAGTGTAGGATGAGGGTGAAGTGTAGGGTGTAGGGTGCAGTGTAGAGTGTAGGGTGCAGTTTAGGGTTTAGGGTGCAGTGTGTAGTGTGTATGGTGCAGTGTAGGGTGTAGGTTGAAGGGTGCAGTTTAGGGTTTAGGGTGCAGTGTGTAGTGTGTATGGTGCAATGTAGGGTGTAGGATGTAGGATTCAGTGTAGGGTGCAGTGTGTACTGTGTAGGGTGTAGGATGTAGGGTGTAGGGTGCAGTGTAGGGTGTAATGTGTAGGGTGTAGGGTGTAGTATTCAGTGTAGGGTGTAGGATGTAGGGTGTAGTATGCAGTGTAGGGTGCAGTGTGTAGTGTGTAGGGTGCTGTGTAGGGTGTAGGATGTAGGGTGTAGGGTGCAGTGTAGGGTGTAATGTGTAGGGTGCAGTGTAGGGTGCAGTGTAGGGTGCAGTGTAGGGTGTAATGTGTAGGGTGTAGGGTGCAGTGTAGGGTGCAGTGTGTAGGGTGCAGTGTAGGGTGTAGAGTGTAGGGTGCTGTGTAGGGTGTAGGATGTAGGGTGTAGGATGCAGTGTAGGGTGCAGGGTGTAGGGTGCTGTGTAGGGTGTAGGGTGTAGGGTGTAGGGTGCAGTGTAGGGTGCAGTGTATGTTGTAGTGTAGGGTGTAGGGTGCAGGGTGTAGGGTGTAGGATGCAGTGTAGAGTGTAGTGTGTAGGGTGCAGTGTAGGGTGTAGGGTGCAGTGGAGGGTGTAGGGTGTAGGATGCAGTGTAGGGTGCAGTGTGTAGGGTGTAGGGTGCAGTGCAGGGTGTAGGGTACAGTGTAGGATGAGGGTGAAGTGTAGGGTGTAGGGTGCAGTGTAGGGTGCAGGGTACAGTGTAGGATGTAGGGTGCAGTGTAGGGTGTAGGGTGCAGTGTAGAGTGTAGTGTGCAGTTTAGGGTTTAGGGTGCAGTGTGTAGTGTGTATGGTGCAGTGTAGGGTGTAGGTTGAAGGGTGCAGTTTAGGGTTTAGGGTGCAGTGTGTAGTGTGTATGGTGCAGTGTAGGGTGTAGGGTGTAGGATTCAGTGTAGGGTGCTGTGTAAGGTGTAGGATGTAGGGTGTAGGGTGCAGTGTAGGGTGTAATGTGTAGGGTGTAGGGTGTAGGATGCAGTGTAGGGTGCAGTGTTTAGTGTGTAGGGTGCTGTGTAGGGTGTAGGATGTAGGGTGTAGGGTGCAGTGTAGGGTGTAATGTGTAGGGTGTAGGGTGCAGTGTAGGGTGCAGTGTAGGCTGTAGAGTGTAGGGTGCAGTGTAGGGTGTAGTGTGTAGTGTGTAGGGTTCTGTGTAGGGTGTAGGATGTAGGGTGTAGGATGCAGTGTAGGGTGCAGGGTGTAGTGTGTAGGGTGCTGTGTAGGGTGTAGGATGTGGGGTGTAGGGTGCTGTGTAGGGTGCAGTGTATGTTGTAGTGTAGGGTGTAGGGTGCAGTGTAGGGTGCAGGGTGTAGTGTGTAGGGTTCTGTGTAGGGTGTAGGATGTAGGGTGTAGGGTGCAGTGTGTAGTGTGTAGGGTGCAGTGTGTAGTGTGTAGGGTGCTGTGTAGGGTGTAGTATGTAGGGTGTAGGGTGCAGTGTAGGGTGCAGTGTATGTTGTAGTGTGGGGTGTAGGGTGCTGTGTAGGGTGTAGGATATAGGGTGTAGGGTGCAGTGTAGGGTGCAGTGTAGGGTGTAGGGTGCAGAGTAGGGTGTAGGGTGTAGGGTGTAAGGTGTAGGGTGCACAGTGTTGGGTGCAGAGTGTAGTGTGTAGGGTTCTGTGTAGGGTGTAGGATGTAGGGTGTAGGGTGCAGTGTGTAGTGTGTAGGGTGCTGTGTAGGGTGCATTGTGTAGTGTGTAGGGTGCTGTGTAGGGTGTAGTATGTAGGGTGTAGGGTGCAGTGTAGGGTGCAGTGTATGTTGTAGTGTGGGGTGTAGGGTGCTGTGTAGGGTGTAGGATGTAGGGTGTAGGGTGTAGGGTGCAGTGTAGGGTGTAGGGTGCAGAGTAGGGTGTAGGGTGTAGGGTGTAAGGTGTAGGGTGCACAGTGTTGGGTGCAGAGTGTAGGGTGCAGTGTAGAGTGTAGGGTATAGGGTGTAGGGTGCAGGGTGTAGGGTGTAGGATGCAGGGTGTAGGGTGGTCTGTTACCCTAGTCCATATAACAGGTCTGGTCTGTTACCCTAGTCCATATAACAGGTCTGGTCTGTTACCCTAGTCCATATAACAGGTCTGGTCTGTTACCCTAGTCCATATAACAGGTCTGTCTGTTACCCTAGTCCATATAACAGGTCTGTCTGTTACCCTAGTCCATATAACAGGTCTGGTCTGTTACCCTAGTCCATATAACAGGTCTGTCTGTTACCCTAGTCCATATAACAGGTCTGGTCTGTTACCCTAGTCCATATAACAGGTCTGTCTGTTACCCTAGTCCATATAACAGGTCTGTCTGTTACCCTAGTCCATATAACAGGTCTGTCTGTTACCCTAGTCCATATAACAGGTCTGGTCTGTTACCCTAGTCCATATAACAGGTCTGGTCTGTTACCCTAGTCCTTGTAACAGGTCTGTCTGGTCTGTTACCCTAGTCCATATAACAGGTCTGGTCTGTTACCCTAGTCCATATAACAGGTCTGTCTGTTACCCTAGTCCATATAACAGGTCTGGTCTGTTACCCTAGTCCATATAACAGGTCTGTCTGTTACCCTAGTCCATATAACAGGTCTGGTCTGTTACCCTAGTCCATATAACAGGTCTGTCTGTTACCCTAGTCCATATAACAGGTCTGGTCTGTTACCCTAGTCCATATAACAGGTCTGTCTGTTACCCTAGTCCATATAACAGGTATGTCTGTTACCCTAGTCCATATAACAGGTCTGTCTGTTACCCTAGTCCATATAACAGGTATGTCTGTTACCCTAGTCCATATAACAGGTCTGTCTGTTACCCTAGTCCATATAACAGGTCTGTCTGTTACCCTAGTCCATATAACAGGTCTGGTCTGTTACCCTAGTCCATATAACAGGTCTGTCTGTTACCCTAGTCCATATAACAGGTCTGTCTGTTACCCTAGTCCATATAACAGGTCTGGTCTTTTACCCTAGTCCATATAACAGGTCTGTCTGTCTGTCTGTTACCCTAGTCCATATAACAGGTCTGGTCTGTTACCCTAGTCCATATAACAGGTCTGGTCTGTTACCCTAGTCCATATAACAGGTCTGTCTGTTACCCTAGTACATATAACAGGTCTGTCTGTTACCCTAGTCCAAATAACAGATCTGTCTGTTACCCTAGTCCATATAACAGGTCTGGTCTGTTACCCTAGTCCATATAACAGGTCTGTCTGTTACCCTACTCCAAATAACAGATCTGTCTGTTACCCTAGTCCATATAACAGGTCTGTCTGGTCTGTTACCCTAGTCCATATAACAGGTCTGGTCTGTTACCCTAGTCCATATAACAGGTCTGTCTGTTACCCTAGTCCATATAACAGGTCTGGTCTGTTACCCTAGTCCATATAACAGGTCTGGTCTGTTACCTAGTCCATATAACAGGTCTGTCTGTTACCCTACTCCAAATAACAGATCTGCCTGTTACCCTAGTCCATATAACAGGTCTGTCTGGTCTGTTACCCTAGTCCATATAACAGGTCTGGTCTGTTACCCTAGTCCATATAACAGGTCTGTCTGTTACCCTAGTCCATATAACAGGTCTGGTCTGTTACCTAGTCCATATAACAGGTCTGGTCTGTTACCTAGTCCATATAACAGGTCTGGTCTGTTACCCTAGTCCATATAACAGGTCTGTCTGTTACCTAGTCCATATAACAGGTCTGTCTGTTACCCTAGTCCATATAACAGGTCTGTCTGTTAACCTAGTCCATATAACAGGTCTGGTCTGTTACCCTAGTCCATATAACAGGTCTGTCTGTTACCCTAGTCCATATAACAGGTCTGGTCTGTTACCCTAGTCCATATAACAGGTCTGTCTGTTACCCTAGTCCATATAACAGGTCTGTCTGTTACCCTAGTCCATATAACAGGTCTGTCTGTTACCCTAGTCCATATAACAGATCTGTCTGTTACCCTAGTCCATATAACAGGTCTGGTCTGTTACCCTAGTCCATATAACAGGTCTGGTCTGTTACCCTAGTCCATATAACAGGTCTGGTCTGTTACCCTAGTCCATATAACAGGTCTGGTCTGTTACCCTAGTCCATATAACAGGTCTGTATGTTACCCTAGTCCATATAACAGGTCTGTCTGGTCTGTTACCCTAGTCCATATAACAGGTCTGTCTGGTCTGTTACCCTAGTCCATATAACAGGTCTGTCTGTTACCCTAGTCCATATAACAGGTCTGTCTGTTACCCTAGTCCATATAACAGGTCTGGTCTGTTACCCTAGTCCATATAACAGGTCTGTCTGTTACCCTAGTCCATATAACAGGTCTGTCTGTTACCCTAGTCCATATAACAGGTCTGGTCTTTTACCCTAGTCCATATAACAGGTCTGTCTGTCTGTCTGTTACCCTAGTCCATATAACAGGTCTGGTCTGTTACCCTAGTCCATATAACAGGTCTGGTCTGTTACCCTAGTCCATATAACAGGTCTGTCTGTTACCCTAGTACATATAACAGGTCTGTCTGTTACCCTAGTCCAAATAACAGATCTGTCTGTTACCCTAGTCCATATAACAGGTCTGGTCTGTTACCCTAGTCCATATAACAGGTCTGTCTGTTACCCTACTCCAAATAACAGATCTGTCTGTTACCCTAGTCCATATAACAGGTCTGTCTGGTCTGTTACCCTAGTCCATATAACAGGTCTGGTCTGTTACCCTAGTCCATATAACAGGTCTGTCTGTTACCCTAGTCCATATAACAGGTCTGGTCTGTTACCCTAGTCCATATAACAGGTCTGGTCTGTTACCCTAGTCCATATAACAGGTCTGTCTGTTACCCTACTCCAAATAACAGATCTGCCTGTTACCCTAGTCCATATAACAGGTCTGTCTGGTCTGTTACCCTAGTCCATATAACAGGTCTGGTCTGTTACCCTAGTCCATATAACAGGTCTGTCTGTTACCCTAGTCCATATAACAGGTCTGGTCTGTTACCCTAGTCCATATAACAGGTCTGGTCTGTTACCCTAGTCCATATAACAGGTCTGGTCTGTTACCCTAGTCCATATAACAGGTCTGTCTGTTACCCTAGTCCATATAACAGGTCTGTCTGTTACCCTAGTCCATATAACAGGTCTGTCTGTTAACCTAGTCCATATAACAGGTCTGGTCTGTTACCCTAGTCCATATAACAGGTCTGTCTGTTACCCTAGTCCATATAACAGGTCTGGTCTGTTACCCTAGTCCATATAACAGGTCTGTCTGTTACCCTAGTCCATATAACAGGTCTGTCTGTTACCCTAGTCCATATAACAGGTCTGTCTGTTACCCTAGTCCATATAACAGATCTGTCTGTTACCCTAGTCCATATAACAGGTCTGGTCTGTTACCCTAGTCCATATAACAGGTCTGGTCTGTTACCCTAGTCCATATAACAGGTCTGGTCTGTTACCCTAGTCCATATAACAGGTCTGGTCTGTTACCCTAGTCCATATAACAGGTCTGTCTGTTACCCTAGTCCATATAACAGGTCTGGTCTGTTACCCTAGTCCATATAACAAGTCTGGTCTGTTACCCTAGTCCATATAACAGGTCTGTCTGTTACCCTAGTCCATATAACAGGTCTGTCTGGTCTGTTACCCTAGTCCATATAACAGGTCTGTCTGGTCTGTTACCCTAGTCCATATAACAGGTCTGTCTGTTACCCTAGTCCATATAACAGGTCTGGTCTGTTACCCTAGTCCATATAACAGGTCTGGTCTGTTACCCTAGTCCATATAACAGGTCTGGTCTGTTACCCTAGTCCATATAACAGGTCTGGTCTGTTACCCTAGTCCATATAACAGGTCTGGTCTGTTACCCTAGTCCATATAACAGGTCTGTCTGGTCTGTTACCCTAGTCCATATAACAGGTCTGGTCTGTTACCCTAGTCCATATAACAGGTCTGGTCTGTTACCCTAGTCCATATAACAGGTCTGGTCTGTTACCCTAGTCCATATAACAGGTCTGTCTGTTACCCTAGTCCATATAACAGGTCTGTATGTTACCCTAGTCCATATAACAGGTCTGTCTGTTACCCTAGTCCATATAACAGGTCTGGTCTGTTACCCTAGTCCATATAACAGGTCTGTCTGTCTGTCTGTTACCCTAGTCCATATAACAGGTCTGGTCTGTTACCCTAGTCCATATAACAGGTCTGTCTGTTACCCTAGTCCATATAACAGGTCTGTCTGTTACCCTAGTCCATATAACAGGTATGTCTGTTACCCTAGTCCATATAACAGATCTGTCTGGTCTGTTACCCTAGTCCATATAACAGGTCTGGTCTGTTACCCTAGTCCATATAACAGGTCTGTCTGTTACCCTAGTCCATATAACAGGTCTGTCTGTTACCCTAGTCCATATAACAGGTCTGTCTGGTCTGTTACCCTAGTCCATATAACAGGTCTGGTCTGTTACCCTAGTCCATATAACAGGTCTGGTCTGTTACCCTAGTCCATATAACAGGTCTGGTCTGTTACCCTAGTCCATATAACAGGTCTGTCTGTTACCCTAGTCCATATAACAGGTCTGTCTGTTACCCTAGTCCATAAAACAGGACTGTCTGTTACCCTAGTCCATATAACAGGTCTGTCTGTTACCCTAGTCCATATAACAGGTCTGTCTGTTACCCTAGTCCATATAACAGGTCTGGTCTGTTACCCTAGTCCATATAACAGGTCTGGTCTGTTACCCTAGTCCATATAACAGGTCTGGTCTGTTACCCTAGTCCATATAACAGGTCTGTCTGTTACCCTAGTCCATATAACAGGTCTGTCTGTTACCCTAGTCCATATAACAGGTCTGTCTGTTACCCTAGTCCATATAACAGGTCTGTCTGTTACCCTAGTCCATATAACAGGTCTGGTCTGTTACCCTAGTCCATATAACAGGTCTGGTCTGTTACCCTAGTCCATATAACAGGTCTGTCTGTTACCCTAGTCCATATAACAGGTCTGGTCTGTTACCCTAGTCCATATAACAGGTTTGTCTGTTACCCTAGTCCATATCACAGGTCTGGTCTGTTACCCTAGTCCATATAACAGGTCTGTCTGTTACCCTAGTCCATATAACAGTTCTGGTCTGTTACCCTAGTCCATATAACAGATCTGCCTGTTACCCTAGTCCATATAACAGGTCTGTCTGGTCTGTTACCCTAGTCCATATAACAGGTCTGGTCTGTTACCCTAGTCCATATAACAGGTCTGTCTGTTACCCTAGTCCATATAACAGGTCTGGTCTGTTACCCTAGTCCATATAACAGGTCTTGTCTGTTACCCTAGTCCATATAACAGGTCTGGTCTGTTACCCTAGTCCATATAACAGGTCTGTCTGTTACCCTAGTCCATATAACAGGTCTGTCTGTTACCCTAGTCCATATAACAGGTCTGTCTGTTAACCTAGTCCATATAACAGGTCTGGTCTGTTACCCTAGTCCATATAACAGGTCTGTCTGTTACCCTAGTCCATATAACAGGTCTGGTCTGTTACCCTAGTCCATATAACAGGTCTGTCTGTTACCCTAGTCCATATAACAGGTCTGTCTGTTACCCTAGTCCATATAACAGGTCTGTCTGTTACCCTAGTCCATATAACAGGTCTGTCTGTTACCCTAGTCCATATAACAGGTCTGGTCTGTTACCCTAGTCCATATAACAGGTCTGGTCTGTTACCCTAGTCCATATAACAGGTCTGGTCTGTTACCCTAGTCCATATAACAGGTCTGGTCTGTTACCCTAGTCCATATAACAGGTCTGTCTGTTACCTAGTCCATATAACAGGTCTGGTCTGTTACCCTAGTCCATATAACAGGTCTGTCTGTTACCCTAGTCCATATAACAGGTCTGTCTGTTACCCTAGTCCATATAACAGGTCTGTCTGTTACCCTAGTCCATATAACAGGTCTGGTCTGTTACCCTAGTCCATATAACAGGTCTGGTCTGTTACCCTAGTCCATATAACAGGTCTGGTCTGTTACCCTAGTCCATATAACAGGTCTGGTCTGTTACCCTAGTCCATATAACAGGTCTGGTCTGTTACCCTAGTCCATATAACAGGTCTGTCTGGTCTGTTACCCTAGTCCATATAACAGGTCTGGTCTGTTACCCTAGTCCATATAACAGGTCTGGTCTGTTACCCTAGTCCATATAACAGGTCTGGTCTGTTACCCTAGTCCATATAACAGGTCTGTCTGGTCTGTTACCCTAGTCCATATAACAGGTCTGGTCTGTTACCCTAGTCCATATAACAGGTCTGGTCTGTTACCCTAGTCCATATAACAGGTCTGGTCTGTTACCCTAGTCCATATAACAGGTCTGTCTGTTACCCTAGTCCATATAACAGGTCTGTATGTTACCCTAGTCCATATAACAGGTCTGTCTGTTACCCTAGTCCATATAACAGGTCTGGTCTGTTACCCTAGTCCATATAACAGGTCTGTCTGTCTGTCTGTTACCCTAGTCCATATAACAGGTCTGGTCTGTTACCCTAGTCCATATAACAGGTATGTCTGTTACCCTAGTCCATATAACAGGTCTGTCTGTTACCCTAGTCCATATAACAGGTCTGTCTGTTACCCTAGTCCATATAACAGATCTGTCTGGTCTGTTACCCTAGTCCATATAACAGGTCTGTCTGGTCTGTTACCCTAGTCCATATAACAGGTCTGGTCTGTTACCCTAGTCCATATAACAGGTCTGTCTGTTACACTAGTCCATATAACAGGTCTGGTCTGTTACCCTAGTCCATATAACAGGTATGTCTGTTACCCTAGTCCATATAACAGGTCTGGTCTGTTACCCTAGTCCATATAACAGGTCTGTCTGTTACCCTAGTCCATATAACAGGTCTGGTCTGTTACCCTAGTCCATATAACAGGTCTGGTCTGTTACCCTAGTCCATATAACAGGTCTGGTCTGTTACCCTAGTCCATATAACAGGTCTGTCTGTTACCCTAGTCCATATAACAGGTCTGTCTGTTACCCTAGTCCATATAACAGGTCTGTCCTGTTATAACCTGTCTAGTCCATATAACAGGTCTGTCTGTTACCCTAGTCCATATAACAGGTCTGTCTGTTACCCTAGTCCATATAACAGGTCTGGTCTGTTACCCTAGTCCATATAACAGGTCTGGTCTGTTACCCTAGTCCATATACAGGTCTGTCTGGTCTGTTACCCTAGTCCATATAACAGGTCTGTCTGTTACCCTAGTCCATATAACAGGTCTGTCTGTTACCCTAGTCCATATAACAGGTCTGTCTGTTACCCTAGTCCATATAACAGGTCTGGTCTGTTACCCTAGTCCATATAACAGGTCTGGTCTGTTACCCTAGTCCATATAACAGGTCTGTCTGTTACCCTAGTCCATATAACAGGTCTGTCTGTTACCCTAGTCCATATAACAGGTCTGGTCTGTTACCCTAGTCCATATAACAGGTTTGTCTGTTACCCTAGTCCATATCACAGGTCTGGTCTGTTACCCTAGTCCATATAACAGGTCTGGTCTGTTACCCTAGTCCATATAACAGGTATGTCTGTTACCCTAGTCCATATAACAGGTATGTCTGTTACCCTAGTCCATATAACAGGTCTGTCTGTTACCCTAGTCCATATAACAGGTCTGTCTGTTACCCTAGTCCATATAACAGGTCTGGTCTGTTACCCTAGTCCATATAACAGGTCTGTCTGTTACCCTAGTCCATATAACAGGTCTGGTCTGTTACCCTAGTCCATATAACAGATCTGTCTGTTACCCTAGTCCATATAACAGGTCTGGTCTGTTACCCTAGTCCATATAACAGGTCTGGTCTGTTACCCTAGTCCATATACAGGTCTGTCTGGTCTGTTACCCTAGTCCATATAACAGGTCTGGTCTGTTACCCTAGTCCATATAACAGGTCTGTCTGTTACACTAGTCCATATAACAGGTCTGGTCTGTTACCCTAGTCCATATAACAGGTCTGTCTGTTACCCTAGTCCATATAACAGGTCTGGTCTGTTACCCTAGTCCATATAACAGATCTGTCTGTTACCCTAGTCCATATAACAGGTCTGGTCTGTTACCCTAGTCCATATAACAGGTCTGGTCTGTTACCCTAGTCCATATAACAGGTCTGTCTGTTACCCTAGTCCATATAACAGGTATGTCTGTTACCCTAGTCCATATAACAGGTCTGGTCTGTTACCCTAGTCCATATAACAGGTCTGTCTGTTACCCTAGTCCATATAACAGGTCTGTCTGTTACCCTAGTCCATATAACAGGTCTGGTCTGTTACCCTAGTCCATATAACAGGTCTGTCTGTCTGTCTGTTACCCTAGTCCATATAACAGGTCTGGTCTGTTACCCTAGTCCATATAACAGGTCTGGTCTGTTACCCTAGTCCATATAACAGGTCTGTCTGTTACCCTAGTACATATAACAGGTCTGTCTGTTACCCTAGTCCAAATAACAGATCTGTCTGTTACCCTAGTCCATAAATCAGGTCTGGTCTGTTACCCTAGTCCATATAACAGGTCTGTCTGTTACCCTACTCCAAATAACAGATCTGTCTGTTACCCTAGTCCATATAACAGGTCTGTCTGGTCTGTTACCCTAGTCCATATAACAGGTCTGGTCTGTTACCCTAGTCCATATAACAGGTCTGTCTGTTACCCTAGTCCATATAACAGGTCTGGTCTGTTACCCTAGTCCATATAACAGGTCTGGTCTGTTACCCTAGTCCATATAACAGGTCTGTCTGTTACCCTACTCCAAATAACAGATCTGTCTGTTACCCTAGTCCATATAACAGGTCTGTCTGGTCTGTTACCCTAGTCCATATAACAGGTCTGGTCTGTTACCCTAGTCCATATAACAGGTCTGTCTATTACCCTAGTCCATATAACAGGTCTGGTCTGTTACCCTAGTCCATATAACAGGTCTGGTCTGTTACCCTAGTCCATATAACAGGTCTGGTCTGTTACCCTAGTCCATATAACAGGTCTGTCTGGTCTGTTACCCTAGTCCATATAACAGGTCTGGTCTGTTACCCTAGTCCATATAACAGGTCTGTCTGTTACCCTAGTCCATATAACAGGTCTGTCTGTTACCCTAGTCCATATAACAGGTCTGTCTGTTAACCTAGTCCATATAACAGGTCTGGTCTGTTACCCTAGTCCATATAACAGGTCTGTCTGTTACCCTAGTCCATATAACAGGTCTGGTCTGTTACCCTAGTCCATATAACAGGTCTGTCTGTTACCCTAGTCCATATAACAGGTCTGTCTGTTACCCTAGTCCATATAACAGGTCTGTCTGTTACCCTAGTCCATATAACAGATCTGTCTGTTACCCTAGTCCATATAACAGGTCTGGTCTGTTACCCTAGTCCATATAACAGGTCTGGTCTGTTACCCTAGTCTATATAACAGGTCTGGTCTGTTACCCTAGTCCATATAACAGGTCTGTCTGGTCTGTTACCCTAGTCCATATAACAGGTCTGTCTGGTCTGTTACCCTAGTCCATATAACAGGTCTGTCTGTTACCCTAGTCCATATAACAGGTCTGGTCTGTTACCCTAGTCCATATAACAGGTCTGGTCTGTTACCCTAGTCCATATAACAGGTCTGGTCTGTTACCCTAGTCCATATAACAGGTCTGGTCTGTTACCCTAGTCCATATAACAGGTCTGTCTGGTCTGTTACCCTAGTCCATATAACAGGTCTGGTCTGTTACCCTAGTCCATATAACAGGTCTGGTCTGTTACCCTAGTCCATATAACAGGTCTGGTCTGTCACCCTAGTCCATATAACAGGTCTGTCTGTTACCCTAGTCCATATAACAGGTCTGTCTGTTACCCTAGTCCATATAACAGATCTGTCTGGTCTGTTACCCTAGTCCATATAACAGGTCTGGTCTGTTACCCTAGTCCATATAACAGGTCTGTCTGTTACCCTAGTCCATATAACAGGTCTGGTCTGTTACCCTAGTCCATATAACAGGTCTGTCTGTTACCCTAGTCCATATAACAGGTCTGTCTGTTACCCTAGTCCATATAACAGGTCTGTCTGTTACCCTAGTCCATATAACAGGTCTGTCTGTTACCCTAGTCCATATAACAGGTCTGTCTGTTACCCTAGTCCATATAACAGGTCTGTCTGTTACCCTAGTCCATATAACAGGTCTGTCTGTTACCCTAGTCCATATAACAAGTCTGTCTGTTACCCTAGTCCATATAACAGGTCTGGTCTGTTACCCTAGTCCATATAACAGGTCTGGTCTGTTACCCTAGTCCATATAACAGGTCTGTCTGTTACCCTAGTCCATATAACAGGTCTGTCTGTTACCCTAGTCCATATAACAGGTCTGTCTGTTACCCTAGTCCATATAACAGGTCTGTCTGTTACCCTAGTCCATATAACAGGTCTGTCTGTTACCCTAGTCCATATAACAGATCTGTCTGGTCTGTTACCCTAGTCCATATAACAGGTCTGGTCTGTTACCCTAGTCCATATAACAGGTCTGTCTGTTACCCTAGTCCATATAACAGGTCTGTCTGTTACCCTAGTCCATATAACAGGTCTGTCTGGTCTGTTACCCTAGTCCATATAACAGGTCTGGTCTGTTACCCTAGTCCATATAACAGGTCTGGTCTGTTACCCTAGTCCATATAACAGGTCTGGTCTGTTACCCTAGTCCATATAACAGGTCTGTCTGTTACCCTAGTCCATATAACAGGTCTGTCTGTTACCCTAGTCCATATAACAGGTCTGTCTGTTACCCTAGTCCATATAACAGGTCTGTCTGTTACCCAAGTCCATATAACAGGTCTGGTCTGTTACCCTAGTCCATATAACATGTCTGTCTGTTACCCTAGTCCATATAACAGGTCTGTCTGTTACCCTAGTCCATATAACAGGTCTGTCTGTTACCCTAGTCCATATAACAGGTCTGGTCTGTTACCCTAGTCCATATAACAGGTCTGGTCTGTTACCCTAGTCCATATAACAGGTCTGTCTGTTACCCTAGTCCATATAACAGGTCTGGTCTGTTACCCTAGTCCATATAACAGGTCTGTCTGTTACCCTAGTCCATATAACAGGTCTGGTCTGTTACCCTAGTCCATATAACAGGTCTGTCTGTTACCCTAGTCCATATAACAGGTCTGTCTGTTACCCTAGTCCATATAACAGGTCTGTCTGTTACCCTAGTCCATATAACAGGTCTGTCTGTTACCCTAGTCCATATAACAGGTCTGGTCTGTTACCCTAGTCCATATAACAGGTCTGGTCTGTTACCCTAGTCCATATAACAGGTCTGTCTGTTACCCTAGTCCATATAACAGGTCTGGTCTGTTACCCTAGTCCATATAACAGGTTTGTCTGTTACCCTAGTCCATATCACAGGTCTGGTCTGTTACCCTAGTCCATATAACAGGTCTGTCTGTTACCCTAGTCCATATAACAGTTCTGGTCTGTTACCCTAGTCCATATAACAGGTCTGTCTGTTACCCTAGTCCATATAACAGGTCTGTCTGTTACCCTAGTCCATATAACAGGTCTGTCTGTTACCCTAGTCCATATAACAGGTCTGGTCTGTTACCCTAGTCCATATAACAGGTCTGGTCTGCTACCCTAGTCCATATAACAGGTCTGGTCTGTTACCCTAGTCCATATAACAGGTATGTCTGTTACCCTAGTCCATATAACAGGTATGTATGTTACCCTAGTCCATATAACAGGTCTGTCTGTTACCCTAGTCCATATAACAGGTCTGTCTGTTACCCTAGTCCATATAACAGGTCTGGTCATTTACCCTAGTCCATATAACAGGTCTGTCTGGTCTGTTACCCTAGTCCAAATAACAGGTCTGTCTGTTACCCTAGTCCATATAACAGGTCTGGTCTGTTACCCTAGTCCATATAACAGGTATGTCTGTTATCCTAGTCCATATAACAGGTCTGTATGTTACCCTAGTCCATATAACAGGTCTGTCTGGTCTGTTACCCTAGTCCATATAACAGGTCTGTCTGGTCTGTTACCCTAGTCCATATAACAGGTCTGGTCTGTTACCCTAGTCCATATAACAGGTCTGGTCTGTTACCCTAGTCCATATAACAGGTCTGGTCTGTTACCCTAGTCCATATAACAGGTCTGTCTGTTACCCTAGTCCATATAACAGGTCTGGTCTGTTACCCTAGTCCATATAACAGGTCTGGTCTGTTACCCTAGTCCATATAACAGGTCTGTCTGTTACCCTAGTCCATATAACAGGTCTGTCTGTTACCCTAGTCCATATAACAGGTCTGGTCTGTTACCCTAGTCCATATAACAGGTCTGTCTGTTACCCTAGTCCATATAACAGGTCTGGTCTGTTACCCTAGTCCATATAACAGGTCTGGTCTGTTACCCTAGTCCATATAACAGGTCTGTCTGTTACCCTAGTCCATATAACAGGTCTGGTCTGTTACCCTAGTCCATATAACAGGTCTGGTCTGTTACCCTAGTCCATATAACAGGTCTGGTCTGTTACCCTAGTCCATATAACAGGTCTGTCTGTTACCCTAGTCCATATAACAGGTCTGTCTGTTACCCTAGTCCATATAACAGGTCTGTCTGTTACCCTAGTCCATATAACAGGTCTGGTCTGTTACCCTAGTCCATATAACAGGTCTGTCTGTTACCCTAGTCCATATAACAGGTCTGTCTGTTACCCTAGTCCATATAACAGGTCTGTATGTTACCCTAGTCCATATAACAGGTCTGTCCGGTCTGTTACCCTAGTCCATATAACAGGTCTGTCTGGTCTGTTACCCTAGTCCATATAACAGGTCTGGTCTGTTACCCTAGTCCATATAACAGGTCTGGTCTGTTACCCTAGTCCATATAACAGATCTGTCTGTTACCCTAGTCCATATAACAGGTCTGTCTGGTCTGTTACCCTAGTCCATATAACAGGTCTGGTCTGTTACCCTAGTCCATATAACAGGTCTGGTCTGTTACCCTAGTCCATATAACAGGTCTGGTCTGTTACCCTAGTCCATATAACAGGTCTGGTCTGTTACCCTAGTCCATATAACAGGTCTGTCTGTTACCCTAGTCCAAACAACATGACATGTTGCCTTACTGTAGGTAAGTCCTTACAAACACACCATCATGAATAGTCTGTCACGCCCTGACCTTAGAGAGCCTTTTAATGTCTCTATTTGGTTTGGTCAGGGTGTGATTTGGGGTGGGCATTCTATGTTTTGTTATCTATGATTTTGTATTTTTATGTTTTGGCCGGGTCTGGTTCTCAATCAGGGACATCTTTCTATTGTTGTCTCCGATTGGGAACCATACTTAGGCAGCCCTTTTCCCCTCATTTCGTGGTGGGTTGTTGTCTTTGTTTTGGCCGGGTCTGGTTCTCAATCAGGGACATCTGTCTATCGTTGTCTCCAATTGGGAACCATACTTAGGCAGCCCTTTTCCCCTCATTTCGTGGTGGGTTGTTGTCTTTGTTTTGGCTGGGTCTGGTTCTCAATCAGGGACATCTGTCTATCGTTGTCTCCGATTGGGAACCATACTTAGGCAGCCCTTTTCCCCTCATTTCGTGGTGGGTTGTTGTCTTTGTTTTGGCCGGGTCTGGTTCTCAATCAGGGACATCTGTCTATCGTTGTCTCCGATTGGGAACCATACTTAGGCAGCCCTTTCCCCCTCATTTCGTGGTGGGTTGTTGTCTTTGTTTTGGCCGGGTCTGGTTCTCAATCAGGGACATCTTTCTATTGTTGTCTCCGATTGGGAACCATAATTAGGCAGCCCTTTTCCCCTCATTTCGTGGTGGGTTGTTTTCTGTTTTGTGTTCCAGACGGAACTGTTTCGTTTTGTTCCACTTTGTTTTGTTTCAGTGTTCAGTTTGAATAAATAATCACTTGAATCTACAGACAATATGAACTCTAGAATACCCGAATCTATAGACAATATGAGTTCTAGAATACCTGAATCTATAGACAAT
Organism: Oncorhynchus nerka; assembly: GCF_034236695.1. Classification (NCBI taxonomy): domain Eukaryota; kingdom Metazoa; phylum Chordata; class Actinopteri; order Salmoniformes; family Salmonidae; genus Oncorhynchus; species Oncorhynchus nerka. Next base: position 54,238,285 of record NC_088421.1, on the reverse strand, counting down.
ATGAGTTCTAGAATACCCGAATCTATAGACAATATGAGTTCTAGAATACCTGAATCTATAGACAATATGAGTTCTAGAATACCCGAATCTATAGACAATATGAGTTCTAGAATACCCGAATCTATAGACAATATGAGTTCTAGAATACCCGAATCTATAGACAATATGAGTTCTAGAATACCTGAATCTACAGACTATATGAACTGCGCTTTGGTCCTCTTCTTCAGACGAGCGTTACAGAGTCATTAGTATATTATATGTTATATTATATATATTATATAGACCTAGACCGTGTCCCGATGTCTCCATGTCCCTAGATACAGTTGAAGTCAGAAGTTTACATACACTTAGGTTGGAGTCATTAAAACTCGTTTTTCAACCACTCCACACATTTCTTGTTAACAAACTATAGTTTTGGCAAGTCGGTTAGGACATCTACTTTGTGCATGACACAAGTCATTTTTCCAACAATTGTTTAAAGACAGATTATTTCACTTATAATTCACTGTATCACAATTCCAGTGGGTCAGAAGTTTACATACACTAAGCTGACTGTGCCTTTAAACAGCTTGGAAAATTCCAGAAAAGCATGTCATGGCTTTAGAAGCTTCTGATAGGCTAATTGTCATCATTTGAGTCAATTGGAGGTGTACCTGTGGATGTATTTCAAGGCCTACCTTCAAACTCAGTGCCTCTTTGCTTGACATCTTGGGAAAATCAAAAGGAATCAGCCAAGACCTCAGAAAGAAAATTGTAGACCTCCACAAGTCTGGTTCATCCTTGGGAGCAATTTCCAAATACCTGAAGGAACCACGTTCATCTGTACAAACAATAGTACGCAAGTATAAACACCATGGGACCACGCAGCCGTCATACCGCTCAGGAAGGAAACGCGTTCTGTCTCCTAGAGAAAAGTGCAAATCAATCCCAGAACAACAGCAAAGTACCGTTTGAAGATTCTGGACGAAACAGGTACAAAAGTATCTATGTCCACAGTAAAACGAGTCCTATATCGACATAACCTGAAAGGCCGCTCAGCAAGGAAGAAGCCACTGCTCCAAAACCGCCATTAAAAAGCCAGACTACGGTTTGCAACTGCACATGGGGACAAAGATCGTACTTTTTGGAGAAATGTCCTCTGGTCTGATGAAACAAAAGTAGAACTGTTTGGCCATAATGACCATCGTTATGTTTGGAGGAAAAAGGGGGAGGCTTGCAAGCCGAAGAACACCATCCCAACCGTGAAGCACGGGGGTGGCAGCATCATGTTGTGGCGGTGCTTTGTTGCAGGAAGGACTGGTGCACTTCACAAAATAGATGGCATCATGAGGGAGGACAATTATGTGGATATGTTGATGCAACATCTCAAGACATCAGTCAGGAAGTTAAAGCTTGGTCGCAAATGGTTCTTCCAAATGGACAATGACCCCAAGCATACTTCCAAAGTTGTGGAAAAATGGCTTAAGGACAACAACGTCAAGGTATTGGAGTGGCCATCACAAAGCCCTGACCTCAATCCTATAGAACATTTGTGGGCAGAACTGAAAAAGCGTCTGCGAGCAAGGAGGCCTACAAACCTGACTCAGTTACACCAGCTCTGTCAGGAGGAATGGGCCAAAATTCACCCAACTTATTGTGGGAAGCTTGTGGAAGGCTACCCGAAACGTTTGACCCAAGTTAAACAATTTAAAGGCAATGCTACCTAATACTAATTGAGTGTATGTAAACTTCTGACCCACTGGGAATGTGATGAAAGAAATAAAAGCTGAAATAAATCAGGGTGTTATTATATTATGTTATTACTAGGATAAACTTCCGACTTCAACTGTGTGTGGAGTATTAGAGGCCACAGTCTGCTATAACCGCTTGTTCTGTGTTCAATCAACTTAATGATCATTAAACCATTAGTACTGGCTGGGACCTGAAATGGCTCACACACACACACACACACACACACACACACATAGCCAGGGACAACTCTCACTCACTGTAAACATACACACATACACATACACACACACACACACACACACACACACACACACACACACACACACACACACACACACACACACACACACACACACACACACACACACACACACACACACACACACACACACACACACACACACACACACACACACACACTTAGCCAGGGACAACTCTCACTCACTGTAAACATACACACATACACATACACACACACACACACACACACACACACACACACACACACACACACACACACACACACACACACACACACACACACACACACACACACACACACACACACACACACACACACACACACACACACACACACACACACACACACACACACACACACGTAGCGTCCCGCGGCAGCTCCAGTGACTGATGTTGTGTTATGTGAGGTCTGACGTCCCAACGTGACAACACACACTTAGACAGGGACAACTCTCACTCACTGTAAACACACACACACACACACACACACACACACACACTTAGACAGGGACAACTCTCACTCACTGTAAACACACACACACACACACACACACACTTAGACAGGGACAACTCTCACTCACTGTAAACACACACACACACACACACACTTAGCCAGGGACAACTCTCACTCACTGTAAACACACACACACACACACACACACACACACACACTTAGCCAGGGACAACTCTCACTCACTGTAAACACACACACACACACACACACACACACTTAGCCAGGGACAACTCTCACTCACTGTAAACATACACACACACACACACACACACACACACACACACACACACACACACACACACACACACACACACACACACTTAGCCAGGGACAACTCTCACTCACTGTAAACACACACACACACACACACACACACACACACACACACTTAGCCAGGGACAACTCTCACTCACTGTAAACACACACACACACACACACACACACTTAGCCAGGGACAACTCTCACTCACTGTAAACACACACACACACACACACACATACACACACACACACACACACACACACGTCCAAAGTCCTCAGTCATTACCTAACGTTGCATTTCTCCAAATCATCTTTAGTGTACACATAAACACATGCATTGGGCGGCAGGGTAGCCTAGTGGTTAGAGCGTTGGACTAGTAACCGGAAGGTTGCAGGTTCAAACCCCCGAGCTGACAAGGTGTACACATAAACACATGCATTGGGCGGCAGGGTAGCCTAGTGGTTAGAGCGTTGGACTAGTAACCGGAAGGTTGCAGGTTCAAACCCCCGAGCTGACAAGGTGTACACATAAACACATGAATGTTTACACACCAGGACACCATATTTCAATCAGGGATGTGAATTCATTTTGTTTTTTAAAGTCCCCCCTAGAAATGATGGACAATGTTTAATGAATTAATAGAAATTAAATGCAATTGACCCTGACAAACACAGACAGACAGACAGACAGACAGACAGGCAGACAGGCAGGCAGGCAGGCAGGCAGGCAGGCAGGCAGGCAGGCAGACAGACAGACAGGCAGGCAGGCAGGCAGGCAGGCAGGCAGGCACGCACGTACGCACGCACGCACACGCCCAAATCTGTACTTTGAGAGCCACACTCTCGTAGATTAAATATTTTCTAGCCAATCCCTGTTTACGATACCATGATGTCATCATGACACGGTCGTCACAGGAACCTGTTTCACCCACAGAGAGACCGCCTGACAGGCCCCAGAACAGGGACCTGTTTCACCTGCAGAGAGACCGCCTGACAGGCCCCAGATCAGGAACCTGTTTCACCTGCAGAGAGACCGCCTGACAGGCCCCAGAACAGGAAGCTGTTTCAACAGGAACCTGTTTCACCTCACCGCCTGACAGGCCCCAGAACAGGAACCTGTTTCACCCACAGAGAGACCGCCTGACAGGCCCCAGAACAGGAACCTGTTTCACCCACAGAGAGACCGCCTGACAGGCCCCAGAACAGGAACCTGAGAGACCGCCTGACAGGCCCCAGATCAGGAACCTCACCTGCAGAGAGACCGCCTGACAGGCCCCAGAACAGGAACCTGTTTCACCCACAGAGAGACCGCCTGACAGGCCCCAGAACAGCTGTTTCACCCGCAGAACAGGCCCCAGAACAGGAAGCTGTTTCACCCACAGAGAGACCGCCTGACAGGCCCCAGAACAGGAACCTGTTTCACCTGCAGAGAGACCGCCTGACAGGCCCCAGAACAGGAACCTGTTTCACCCACAGAGAGACCGCCTGACAGGCCCCAGAACAGGAACCTGTTTCACCCACAGAGAGACCGCCTGACAGGCCCCAGAACAGGAACCTGTTTCACCTGCAGAGAGACCGCCTGACAGGCCCCAGAACAGGAACCTGTTTCACCTGCAGGCCCCAGGCCCCAAACAGGAACCTGTTTCACCTGCAGAGAGACCGCCTGACAGGCCCCAGAACAGGAACCTGTTTCACCTGCAGAACAGGCCCCAGAACAGGAACCTGTTTCACCTGCAGAGAGACTGCCTGACAGGCCCCAGAGAACAGGAACCTGTTTCACCTGCAGAGAGACCGCCTGACAGGACCCAGAACAGGAACCTGTTTCACCCACAGAGAACAGGAACCGCCTGACAGGCCCCAGATCAGGGACCTGTTTCACCTGCAGAGAGACCGCCTGACAGGCCCCAGAACAGGAACCTGTTTCACCTGCAGAGAGACCGCCTGACAGGCCCCAGAACAGGGACCTGTTTCACCCGCAGAGAGACCGCCTGACAGGCCCCAGAACAGGAACCTGTTTCACCTGCAGAGAGACCGCCTGACAGGCCCCAGAACTCTACTCTACTCTTCCCAGCTAGCTGTTAGAACAGGAAGTCAGGAGGCAGGGTCATGGTAAATAGCCTCTACTCTTCCCAGCTAGCTATTAGAACAGGAAGTCGGGAGGCAGGGGGACTGGTAAATAGCCTCTACTCTTCCAAGCTAGCTGTTAGAACAGGAAGTCAGGAGGCAGGGTCATGGTAAATAGCCTCTACTCCTCCCAGCTAGCTATTAGAACAGGAAGTCAGGATGGACTGGTAAATAGCCTCTACTCTTCCCAGCTAGCTGTTAGAACAGGAAGTCAGGAGGCAGGGTCATGGTAAATAGCCTCTACTCTTCCCAGCTAGCTATTAGAACAGGAAGTCAGGAGACAGGGTCATGGTAAATAGCCTCTACTCTTCCCAGCTAGCTATTAGAACAGGAAGTCAGGAGGCAGGGTCATGGTAAATAGCCTCTACTCTTCCCAGCTAGCTGTTAGAACAGGAAGTCAGGAGGGACTGGTAAATAGCCTCTACTCTTCCCAGCTAGCTATTAGAACAGGAAGTCAGGAGGCAGGGTCATGGTAAATAGCCTCTACTCTTCCCAGCTAGCTATTAGAACAGGAAGTCAGGAGGCAGGGTCATGGTAAATAGCCTCTACTCTTCCCAGCTAGCTATTAGAACAGGAAGTCAGGGTCATGGTAAATAGCCTCTACTCTTCCCAGCTAGCTATTAGAACAGGAAGTCAGGGTCATGGTAAATAGCCTCTACTCTTCCCAGCTAGCTGTTAGAACAGGAAGTCAGGAAGTCAGCGTCATGGTAAATAGCCTCTACTCTTCCCAGCTAGCTATTAGAACAGGAAGTCAGGAGGCAGGGTCATGGTAAATAGCCTCTACTCTTCCCAGCTAGCTATTAGAACAGGAAGTCAGGAGGCAGGGTCATGGTAAATAGCCTCTACTCTTCCCAGCTAGCTGTTAGAACAGGAAGTCAGGAGGCAGGGTCATGGTAAATAGCCTCTACTCTTCCCAGCTAGCTATTAGAACAGGAAGTCAGGAGGCAGGGTCATGGTAAATAGCCTCTACTCTTCCCAGCTAGCTGTTAGAACAGGAAGTCAGGAGGCAGGGTCATGGTAAATAGCCTCTACTCTTCCCAGCTAGCTGTTAGAACAGGAAGTCAGGAGGCAGGGTCATGGTAAACAGCCTCTACTCTTCCCAGCTAGCTATTAGAACAGGAAGTCAGGAGGCAGGGGCCTGGTAAATAGCCTCTACTCTTCCCAGCTAGCTATTAGAACAGGAAGTCAGGAGGCAGGGTCATGGTAAATAGCCTCTACTCTTCCCAGCTAGCTATTAGAACAGGAAGTCAGGAGGCAGGGTCATGGTAAATAGCCTCTACTCTTCCCAGCTAGCTATTAGAACAGGAAGTCAGGAGGCAGGGTCATGGTAAATAGCCTCTACTCTTCCCTGCTAGCTGTTAGAACAGGAAGTCAGGAGGCAGGGTCATGGTAAATAGCCTCTACTCTTCCCAGCTAGCTCTTAGAACAGGAAGTCAGGAGACAGGGTCATGGTAAATAGCCTCTACTCTTCCCAGCTAGCTATTAGAACAGGAAGTCAGGAGACAGGGTCATGGTAAATAGCCTCTACTCTTCCCTGCTAGCTGTTAGAACAGGAAGTCAGGAGGCAGGGTCATGGTAAATAGCCTCTACTCTTCCCAGCTAGCTCTTAGAACAGGAAGTCAGGAGACAGGGTCATGGTAAATAGCCTCTACTCTTCCCAGCTAGCTATTAGAACAGGAAGTCAGGAGACAGGGTCATGGTAAATAGCCTCTACTCTTCCCAGCTAGCTGTTAGAACAGGAAGTCAGGAGGCAGGGTCATGGTAAATAGCCTCTACTCTTCCCAGCTAGCTGTTAGAACAGGAAGTAAATAGCCTCTACTCTTCCCAGCTAGCTATTAGAACAGGAAGTCAGGAGACAGGGTCATGGTAAATAGCCTCTACTCTTCCCAGCTAGCTATTAGAACAGGAAGTAAATAGCAGGGGGGGGGGCTATTTACCAGCATAACCTGCAGACCACTCTACTCTACAGTCTGCAGGTTAAAGTGTCCACTAGTGTGTGTGTGTGTGTGTAACAGAGAGTGTGTGATAGATGTTGCCTCTTTTGAGGGCTACTAGAACAAAGCCTGCTGACAGTGAACAACAGAACAACACCACTAGCCAGCTGGTTAGGGCTCAGGGGGCTAGGAGTTAGGATGCATCATGTGAGGTTTTAGGGGGCTAGGAGTTAGGATGCATCATGTGAGGGCTTGGGGACTAGGAGTTAGGATGCATCATGTGAGGGCTCAGGGGGCTAGGAGTTAGGATGCATCATGTGAGGGCTTGGGGACTAGGAGTTAGGATGCATCATGTGAGGGCTTGGGGACTAGGAGTTAGGATGCATCATGTGAGTGCTTGGGGACTAGGAGTTAGGATGCATCATGTGAGGTATTAGGGGGCTAGGAGTTAGGATGCATCATGTGAGGGCTTGGGGACTAGGAGTTAGGATGCATCATGTGAGGGCTTGTGGACTAGGAGTTAGGATGCATTCTGTCTGTTTGGATGTAGCAGTTAGCTAGCTAACTAGCTAGTGGTGCCTATGCAAGTTACACTGTTGAGATAACCCTGACCTCTGTTCACTACAAACCCTAAACTCCAGGCCGAACTGACCACTACAGCTGCATTTTAAAACGGGGCTCGGCTGTGCTCTGTAATAGGGCCTTAGAAAACATTTCATAGATCCCATTTCGATTTCCTCCTTTTTTTCTCATACCTCGCTGAGAGAGAGAGAGAGAGAGAGAGAGAGAGAGAGAGAGACAGAGAGACAGAGAGAGAGAGAGAGAGAGAGAGAGAGAGAGAGAGAGAGAGAGAGAGAGAGAGAGAGAGAGAGAGAGACAGAGAGAGAGAGAGAGAGAGAGAGAGAGAGAGAGAGAGAGAGAGAGAGAGAGAGAGAGAGAGAGAGACAGAGAGAGAGAGAGAGAGAGAGAGAGAGAGAGAGAGGAGAGAGAGAGACAGAGAGAGACAGAGAGAGAGAGAGAAGGGGCGTTTCACAACCGGCTGTAAAGTTTAGTTGCAGCAGGGAGTAGCGTGTTATGGCGACGCGCCCGGTTCCGTGACACCGGACCAATCAGATTGCGCGAATCCGAAAGTTTACCTTTTATGGCTCGAGCCGGGCATCTAACCGGGAGATAAAAACCACGCGCTCACCGACTACCGGTTCACTTTGAGGCGCCGTCACACGCAGTTCGTGCGGGATTATATCATTTACCCTTGAAACACCCCCCTCCCAAAACCAAAAGGTAAGAATAACCTACATAAATCTACTATTTAATGGCGGTTGTTTTGGTAACAGATACAAAGTAAACACGTATCTGGTTGCATATTTTAATTCATTTTAATCTGGTTTGTGATATAGTGGAGGACATGAACCACAAGGCTGTTTGTAAGATTATAGGGTAGTCTTAAATTAACATTCTGTTTTTCAGTCATATGCAATGTTGATCTGGTTCACTAAATGTATCTACTAGGTGTGAAACAGTTCGACTTTATAATGGACAGTCTAATTAATTGGGCGGATATGCAGGTGTGACTTGTTAGGTAATCAATAACCGGCTTAACCCCCCCATACAACAACCACCTACAGTAAATATAGATATTTATTTTAACATGGTGTTAAACTGATATATATTTGTTTTTTTTTACCAGCTGTTGGACCCCCCCCCCTCCCGGGGTAAAAGGGGGGGGGTCTCAGTGAGTCTTTGTTGCGCTCTGCGGCTGTAGGTTCAGACCTAGTTTATCCTGCGTGTTAACATCAACGGCTTTTTAACAACTACTCGACACAAATAGTTTTAACATGAAGACATTAAACTAACTTTATTTATTGGTATGTGTGTAGTACTTAAAGCCGTAGTTATTATAACCTGAGCGGTTTTTCGGGAAACCGGTCCGGTCAGGAGGAAGGGGGGGAACCTCGTCAGCAGTGACCAAGGCGTGGCCAGCAGGAAATGGCCTCTATAACCTGGCAGGTTTATTCACAACACTGGACTTGGCAGTTAACTAAATTATGTCTTTGTTTTTTAGTCCCCTCCTTGGTAGTAAAATCAGCTTTTGAGTGGTAGTTATAGACTTGGGATTTCATATTGAGAAGTGTGTGTTAAATTTTATTAAGAGGTTTATTTTCCCATGTCATTAACGGTCATTTTAAAGTCAGATTTCCACGGTCGTCTTGTGTTTTTTTGGGGGAGTTTATAAAATGGCGGCCGGGGGTTTGAAATGCTACTTGGCTAAGAGGGGAGTGGTCACATCCGGGTTTTGGTTTTAAAAAAATGTTCCTATTCTCTGGTTGTGAACCGCCAAAAAGGTCTGCTGAGAATCCCAAAACATGTCCTTATATGGTAATATCGAAAGAACGCAGCGCCACTCTCCTTTGTCTGGAGGGCGCAGTGCGGTTTCCACCTAGCGGTCAGAACGCGTCATTACAGCCTGCCAGGAAGGCAGGACGTGTTGCGTCATGTCGTCACAGGGCTCTATGCGGAAGTGTTTCTTAAGGGTGGCGCTGTGCGGAAGTGTTGAGGGTTACGCAGTTTTTTTTTAAACCCTCTTCTCAAACGTCTCTTTGTAGCCTTTGTTTGTTTTTTTATACATACGGTTTCTTTTCTTTTTTTGCAGTTCAAAATGGAAGATGAAATCGCCGCACTGGTTGTTGACAACGGATCCGGTATGTGCAAAGCCGGATTCGCCGGAGATGACGCGCCTCGGGCTGTCTTCCCCTCAATCGTCGGGCGTCCCAGGCATCAGGTGAGGAACAAGGGTTTTTTTACCCGGAAATGGACCTGTTATTGCTAATTCCCAAATGTAAACAAATCTCATACGATGGGCTTTGGGACATTTTGAACTGAAATTACATATGGTTCTAGTTTGATTTGTCTGTTTATTATTAATTTGAGGCCTAGTGACTAGAATAGAGATGAACCATCCCATAGATCACATCCCTGAGAAGTGGCTACATACAACTAGCCTTAATCACCTCAATGCAGTCAAACTTACTATTGAGGACACTGCTAACTATATATATATATATATATATATATAAGTGTCTAGTAGTTGGTATGATCTAGTAGTTGGTATGCTAGCCGTAGCTAACGTCTGTATATACTAACCCCATCCAATCTAGTAGTTGGTATAGTCTAGTAGTTGGTATGCTAGCCGTTTCTAGCTAACGTCTGTAGTAGTTGGTATGCTAGCGTCCTGTATATACTAACCCCATCCAATCTAGTAGTTGGTATGCTAGAAGTCCTAGCTAAAGTCTGTATATACTAACCCCATCCAATCTAGTAGTTGGTATGCTAGAGGCCCCCTCAACCCCAGCTAACAGGGAGAAGATGTCTGTATCACTCACTAACCCCATCCAATCTAGTAGTTGGTATGCTAGCGTCTGTATATGCTAACCCTGTCCTGTTTTCAGGGAGTGATGGTTGGGATGGGCCAGAAGGACAGCTACGTGGGAGACGAGGCTCAGAGCAAGAGGGGCATCCTGACTCTGAAGTAAGATGGCCCATCGAGCACGGCATCGTCACCAACTGGGACGACATGGAGAAGATCTGGCATCACACCTTCTACAGAGCTGAGAGTGGCTCCAGAGGAGCACCCCGTCCTGCTCACAGAGGCCCCCTCAACCCCAAAGCCAACAGGGAGAAGATGACCCAGGTAATGCGTCACTCACCACCTCTGGGTTCCTTCTTGCTCTTCGGTTCTGCCTTCTCTTTCCTCATGCTCCTCTTCCTCTCCTCCCAGGCCGTCTCTTCTGAAAGCTGATTTGTCTCATCTCTCTAGAAGCTCCAGGTCTTTCCTCCTTTCTGTGTTCTGCACCTTGCTGGCCTTAATGATGTCTGTTATGGCGTGTAGAGATTAGTAACAGCACTTTAATGATGGCATTCATTCTAACAATAAGATGGCCCTCTGCTAGCTGAGTTACCATAGCAACACTAACGCTACAGGGGGTCTGGGTTCGACCTACACGGCCCAGTGGGGATGACTGCTGTCCCTTCTGACTGGGTTCTTCACTAACTTTGACCTCATCCCTCTCTACTGTGGTCCTCATCCATGTTCTTCTGACTGCCGCTCTAGCACCTTGACACCCTCATCCCTCCTCCACTGTGGTCCTCTAGCACCTTGACACTCATCCCCTCTACTGTGGTCCACTGTGTTCCCCTCTCTAGCACCTGGACACTCATCCCTCTCTCTACTGTGGTCCTCATCCCTCTCTCTACTGTGGTCCTCATCCCTCTCTCTACTGTGGTCCTCATCCCTCTCTCTACTGTGGTCCTCATCCCTCTCTCTACTGTGGTCCTCATCCCTCTCTCTACTGTGGTCCTCATCCCTCTCCTCTCTCGTCTCCAGCACCGTGACTCATCCCTCTCCTCTCTCGTCTCCAGATCATGTTCGAGACCTTCAACACCCCTGCCATGTATGTGGCCATCCAGGCCGTCTTGTCCCTGTACGCCTCCGGCCGTACCACCGGTATCGTCATGGACTCCGGTGACGGCGTGACCCACACAGTACCCATCTACGAGGGCTACGCTCTGCCCCACGCCATCCTGCGTCTGGATCTGGCCGGCCGCGACCTCACCGACTACCTGATGAAGATCCTGACGGAGCGAGGCTACAGCTTCACCACCACGGCAGAGAGGGAAATCGTACGAGACATCAAGGAGAAGCTGTGCTACGTGGCGCTGGACTTTGAGCAGGAGATGGGCACCGCTGCCTCCTCTTCCTCTCTGGAGAAGAGCTACGAGCTGCCCGACGGACAGGTCATCACCATCGGCAACGAGAGGTTCCGCTGCCCGGAGGCCCTCTTCCAGCCCTCCTTCCTCGGTGAGTGTTCAACTAAACACTCAAGAACAATCGCTCGAGGTCAGACTGGTCGTCGCCAGCCGGCAGCAGTCTTGTGAGCAGCGTAATGACGGCCATCTTGTCTCTCTGTCTCCAGGTATGGAGTCTTGCGGTATCCACGAGACCACCTACAACTCCATCATGAAGTGTGACGTGGACATCCGTAAGGACCTGTACGCCAACACGGTGCTGTCCGGAGGAACCACCATGTACCCCGGCATCGCCGACAGGATGCAGAAGGAGATTACCTCTCTGGCCCCCTCCACCATGAAGATCAAGGTTAGAGTCACTACAGTCAACTGTCTGTCCCTTTTATGGAGGCTACACGAGAACTACCAACTAGGGACCTATATACCAGTCATCTAATCAGATGGCCTGGCAAACACCAGTATACAGGTTCTCACTACTATTAGGCTTAGCTAACAGTCCCTTATACCAACTAGGGACTAAATACCAGTCCTCTAATCAGGTTCTCACTACTATTAGGCTTTAGCTAACAGTCCCTTATACCAACTAGGGACTAAATACCAGTCCTCTAATCAGGTTCTCACTACTATTAGGCTTAGCTAACAGTCCCTTATACCAACTAGGGACTAAATACCAGTCCTCTAATCAGGTTCTCACTACTATTAGATCAGCTAACAGTCCCTTATACCAACTAGGGACTAAATTACCAGTCCTCTAATCAGGTTCTCACTACTATTAGGAGCTAACAGTCCCTTATACCAACTAGGGACTAAATACCAGTCATCTAATCAGATGGCCTGGCAAACACCAGTATACAGGTTCTCACTACTATTAGGCTTAGCTAACAGTCCCTTATACCAACTAGGGACTAAATACCAGTCCTCTAATCAGGTTCTCACTACTATTAGGCTTAGCTAACAGTCCCTTATACCAACTAGGGACTAAATACCAGTCATCTAATCAGGTTCTCACTACTATTAGGCTTAGCTAACAGTCCCTTATACCAACTAGGGACTAAATACCAGTCATCTAATCAGGTTCTCACTACTATTAGGCCTAACAGTCCCTTATACCAACTAGGGACTAAATACCAGTCATCTAATCACTACTATTAGGCTTAGCTAACAGTCCCTTATACCAACTAGGGACTAAATACCAGTCATCTAATCAGGTTCTCACTACTATTAGGCTTAGCTAACAGTCCCTTATACCAACTAGGGACTAAATACCAGTCCTCTAATCAGGTTCTCACTACTATTAGGCTTAGCTAACAGTCCCCTATAAAGGTCATTAATACAGTTATTACATTAGTCGAACACTGTAAATCAACCAGACCTTCAAACAGCAATACAATGCATAACTGAAGTCCTCACTACTTTATTAGCTGCCACCGTGTGGTCAGGTGTTAGTACTGCAGTCTAACCCATGTTAATGTAACCCCACCATGTGGTCAGGTGTTAGTACTGCAGTCTAACCCATGTTAATGTAACCCTACCGTGTGGTCAGGTGTTAGTACTGCAGTCCAACCCATGTTAATTTAACGTGTCTCTGCCGCCACCGTGTGGTCAACACTGCAGTCTAACCCATGTTAATGTAACCTTGTGGTCAGGTGTTAACTGCAGTCTAACCCATGTTAATTTAACCCCACCGTGTGGTCAGGTGTTAGTACTGCAGTCTAACCCATGTTAATGTAACCCTACCGTGTTCAGATGTTAGTACTGCAGTCTAACCCATGTTAATGTAACCCTACCGTGTGGTCAGGTGTTAGTACTGCAGTCTAACCCATGTTAATTTAACGTCACCGTGTGGTCAGATGTTAGTACTGCAGTCTAACCCATGTTAATGTAACCCTACCATGTGGTCAGATGTTAGTACTGCAGTCTAACCCATGTTAATGTAACCCTACCGTGTGGTCAGATGTTAGTACTGCAGTCTAACCCATGTTAATGTAACCCCACCGTGTGGTCAGATGTTAGTACTGCAGTCTAACCCATGTTAATGTAACCCTGCTGCCACCGTGTGGTCAGATGTTAGTACTGCAGTCTAACCCATGTTAATGTAACCCTGCTGCCACCGTGTGGTCAGATGTTAGTACTGCAGTCTAACCCATGTTAATGTAACCCTGCTGCCACCGTGTGGTCAGATGTTAGTACTGCAGTCTGACCCATGTTAATGTAACCCCACCGTGTGGTCAGATGTTAGTACTGCAGTCTAACCCATGTTAATGTAACCCTCTCTACTCTCCTCCAGATCATCGCCCCCCCAGAGCGTAAATACTCCGTCTGGATCGGAGGCTCCATCTTGGCTTCTCTCTCCACCTTCCAACAGATGTGGATCAGCAAGCAGGAGTACGACGAGTCTGGTCCCTCCATCGTCCACCGTAAATGCTTCTAAAAACAGACTGTACCCAAAAAAAATCCCAAACGACCGACCCAGCCACCCGACTTACCACTTCAGCTCTGCCACCAGACACAACACCCAGAAGGAGAGAGAGAGAGAGAGGGGGCCGCGGAGTGAGCCCAAACCCAGCTTCTCAAGTCTCATTGGCATGGCTTCTCTTATTTTGGCGCTTTTTTTTTTTTTTGACTCAGGATCTATGAAAAACAAAAAAATATATACACACAAAACTGGAACTGTGACACAACGGATTTAAAGGTTTTTAAGAGTTAAAAACACAAAATGTAAAGGACCCCTGAGATTCTATCATGCAGCTGAGGACTTTTAAAAAAAACACATGTACATTCTCTGTTTCTTTATGAATCATTCCAATTCCAATTGTGTTAACTTTTTTCAGAACAGGTATTTGTCTCTGTGCAGGCTGCCGCCCACAGCGATCTGTAACATGGGGCACGAATGGCTTGTATGTAAATTATGTCACCATGTCTGGGTTTTTTTTTTGTTTTGTACTTGCAGCCTTAAGTCTTTTGGTCCTGTTTTTAAGTTTTTGTTTATGCAAATGAACCCGAGTGTGACCTCTGCTGGGGGGGGGTCAGAGGTGATTAGGGTGCCAGAGGGACCAGTGGGGGGGGGGGCAACTTGTACACTGACTAAACTCCCAATAAAAGTGCACATGTGTTCCGACATCACTTCCTGTCTGAGACTCCCTTCCTGTACAGTTCACTGTTGTCTGGGTGGGGTGGCAGGAAGCTTCTGGGTCTAGGACCAAGGGAGGGGGGGGGTAATAGTGTGGGTTCCAGTCAAATCAACATCCTGGTGCTTTCCTATAGCACAGCGACAGAATTTACTCATCTCTCTGAGATACCTTAAGATAAAACACAAATGTAAGTCTGGATAATTGTCAGCTAGCAACCCGTTATGTCACTTAGTGATTTATTCAACTAGGTAAGTCGGGTTAGGAACCCATTCTTCTTTTACAATGACTGCCTTGGAAGGTATGTGACACTATACTGGCTCGGTGTGGGGATCATTGAATTCGAGTGGTGGGTCTCCAACCTGATCATCAGCTTCTTGGAGAGGAGAGAAATAACAGGGTTGCCAGCTGGATCTCAAATTGGTACCTCATCTCCCCTGGGTCCTTAAATTCGGCCGAATTTTTGAATTCAGTATTCTGGATTTGGTTTCCCACTCAAATCCAATTCATTTCAATACCTTTTTAAGGTTTGGAAGATTTGTGTAATTTCCCTTTCAATTGTAACTAGGGGAGTAAAGAATGTTCTGGACTGCTGCTCGTTCAATGGGAAAGTTCCCAAATAAATACAAAAGTGCTGTTTCTGCCAGGTTAAGTCTACTTTGCGGTTAACATTAAATTAGAAAGTATGTCTACCCACCGGTTTGACTTGTTAAACCTATCGTGGTAACCGTGGTAACCAGGGACGGAATGTTGATTTTTAGCTGGGAGATTTAATTACATTTACATTTAAGTCATTTAGCAGACGCTCTTATCCAGAGCGACTTACAATGACGATGGGGAAAAGTGCTTGTACTTTTTCAGAATAGTTTTGTGTCGAGCTTGGAAGCTCCCGATTTAACCTGGAGACTCAATATCAAATGTTTCTACATCGACGTACACGCCTGAGTCTGAAGGTGTCCAACTCAACATGGTTCCGATGGTAGATTTTCAGACGATCGGGTCACTTGCTCTGAAGTCCATCTCATATAGCCTGGGTACCAGTACCAAGGTGCTTCAAAGTCTGAAGACGATATTTTATTGGCAAACAATTCTTAGCTTTTGTCACTGGGGTCGATTGATGAGGGGGAAAAAAAAAACATCTGTAACGTAACGTGGGGAAAAGTCGAGGGGTCTGAACTTCCATTAGACGCGAAATAAAACGCATTTCTCTCTGTACCTTTTCTGACCTTGAATTTAAGCATGAAAATAGCATGTTATTCACCCACTATTTGGAGCTAGAATAAGGTATGTTCTTCACACTCTAACCTTGATTTCATTCCCTCATAATTCTACCACGTTACCGATCGAGGAAACCACGAGTAAAAGGTTTAGCGAACACTTCCGGTTCCAGGCCGGAAAAGCATTTAAAAAAAAAAAATGTATCAATATATTTTAAAGGCTTCCCGTACCGTTTTTTCTTATTCATACACACATTGATAACCGTACATTTCGGTCTAAATAGTTACATGATCAGAGTATTTTTTTAAAATCTACCAGTTGGTTTTGCAAAACGGAGATGAATATTCATTGAGGTCTTTCTGTCATCGATCTCTATATTGTGAATCCGTTCTCTCCATGTATTCTAGTGAGTCTGTGCACAAAATAATATCATTAAAGGTACACCATCATTTAAAGGGATGGCTTCAACTAAATGAAACTTGAAACCCCCATTGAATGAAAACTCCACGATAAAATCTGTTGGCCATCAAATTGATTCAGATCGGGAAAGACAGCCGCACGTGCAGAGCGTGTTGCTCGACATAATATGGTCAACAGCCTAGTCTGAATAGCAAACACAGAAATGCGCAGGAAATGCATCAATTCCTCTGTCGGGAGAGTTGCGCAAACCTGGATAGTACAATATTTGCCCATTATTCTCAAAAAAAAAATATATATTTTTAAAAATGACGTCAAGCTCTGTCAAATTGGTTGTTGATCATTGCTTAGACAGCCATAGATTGTCAAGCCGATTTAAAATCAAAACTAGTAACTAGGCAAATGACGGCGAAAGCAGTGAGTGCGTACATTTTCGGGTCCTCCGTGGGAATCGAACACACAACCTCCAGTGTTGCAAGAGCTATGAACCAACTGAGCCACGTCATCACAAACCACTATGACGTCTCACTCAATGACTGGGTTGGGCCAGTTAGCTCTTCTGTTGAATCTGACAATTAATCTTAATGGTTGTACAGTCGTCTCAAATAAAACTGTGAAGGACCTCGGCGTTACTCTGGACCCTGATCTCTCTTTTCAAGAACATATCAAGACCATTTTCAAGGACAGCTTTTTTCCATCTACGTAACATTGCAAAAATCTGAAACTTTCTGTCCAAAAATGCAGAAAAATGAATCCATGCTTTTGTTACTTCTAGGTTAGACTACTGCAATGCTCTATTTTCCGGCTACCCGGATAAAGCACTAACTAAACTTCAGTTAGTGCTGAATACGGCTGCTAGAATCCTGACTAGAACCAAACAATGTGATCATATTACTCCAGTGCTAGCCTCTCTACACTGGCTTCCTTTCAAAGCAAGGGCTGATTTCAAGGTTTTACTGCTAACCTACAAAGCATTACATGGGCTTGCTCCTACCTATCTCTCTGATTTGGTCCTGCCGTACATACCTACACGTACGCTACGGTCACAAGACGCAGGCCTCCTAATTGTCCCTAGAATTTCTAAGCAAACAGCTGGAGGCAGGGCTTTCTCCTATAGAGCTCCATTTTTATGGAACGGTCTGCCTACCCATGTCAGAGACGCAAACTCGGTCTCAACCTTTAAGTCTTTACTGAAGACTCATCTCTTCAGTGGGTCATATGATTGAGTGTAGTCTGGCCCAGGAGTGGGAAGGTGAACGGAAAGGCTCTGGAGCAACGAACCGCCCTTGCTGTCTCTGCCTGGCCGGTTCCCCTCTTTCCACTGGGATTCTCTGCCTCTAACCCTAATACAGGGGCTGAGTCACTGGCTTACTGGTGCTCTTTCATCCCGTCCCTGAGAGGGGTGGGTTGAGTCACTGATGTGATCTTTCTGTCTGGGTTGGCGTCCCCCTTGTGTTGTGCCGTTGCAGAGATCTTTGTGGGCTATACTCGGTCTTGTCTCAGGATGGTAAGTTGGTGGTTGAAGATATCCCTCTAGTGGTGTGGGGGCTGTGGGTGGGGTTATATCCTCCCTGTCCGGGGGTGTCCTCGGATGGGGCCACAGTGTCTCCTGACCCCTCCTGTCTCAGCCTCCAGTATTTATGCTGCAGTAGTTTATGTGTCGGGGGGCTAGGGTCAGTTTGTTATATCTGGAGTACTTCTCCTGTCCTATCCGGTGTCCTGTGTGAATTTAAGTATGTTCTCTCTAATTCTCTCTTTCTTTCTCTCTCGGAGGACCTGAGCCCTAGGACCATGCCTCAGGACTACCTGGCATGATGACTCCTTGCTGTCCCCAGTCCACCTGGCCGTGCTGCTGCTCCAGTTTCAACTGTTCTGCCTTATTATTATTTGACCATGCTGGTCATTTATGAACATTTGAACATCTTGGCCATGTTCTGTTATAATCTCCACCCGGCACAGCCAGAAGAGGACTGACCACCCCTCATAGCCTGGTTCCTCTCTAGGTTTCTTCCTAGCCTGGTTCCTCTCTAGGTTTCTTCCTAGGTTTTGGCCTTTCTAGGGAGTTTTTCCTAGCCCTCGTGCTTCTACACCTGCATTGCTTGCTGTTTGGGGTTTTAGGCTGGGTTTCTGTACAGCACTTTGAGATATCAGCTGATGTACGAAGGGCTTTATAAATACATTTGATTTGATTAATCTCCATGGTGATGAACAGTCAACAGGTACAAACCTTAGATGACCAGCCTACTGTCTGTACAATACATGTACAATATGTACATTAAGTGGTTAGTAAGGAAGGTAAATTAATACTGCACATAAAATAAAGTGGTTGTTTTTCCCAAGTTATTTGATGAATAAAAATATTTAATTTGGGATTCTATTAGAGGCAACAGCTCTTACAATTCCACCTATTGAATCCTGCAAGATACTGTTCATAATTCAACTTAATATATTTAAATAAGTATTTAATTTCTTCATAATTAAACAACTACATTTTTTTTGTTGCCAAAGCAGAGATGCTGAACATTTTCTTTCTTTCTCCCAAGCTAGACTTTTATATATATATATATATACACACTGTAACAGCTGATACTAGTAACGCTACAGATTTCACTACAGACTTATATATATATATATATACTATAACACTACTATATATCGTTCAGCTGATACTAGTAACGCTACAGACTTTTATATATATATATACTATAACACTACTATATATCGTTCAGCTGATACTAGTAACGCTACAGACTTATATCTATATCTATATATATATACTATAACACTACTATATATCGTTCAGCTGATACTAGTAACGCTACAGACTTATATCTATATATATATATATATATATACTATAACACTACTATATATCGTTCAGCTGATACTAGTAACACTACAGATATATATATATATATACTATAACACTACTATATATCGTTCAGCTGATACTAGTAACACTACTATATATATATATATATACTATAACACTACTATATATCGTTCAGCTGATACTAGTAACACTACAGATATATATATATATACTATAACACTACTATATATCTTATATATACAGTGGGGCAAAAAAGTATTTAGTCAGCCACCAATTGTGCAAGTTCTCCCACTTAAAAAGATGAGAGAGGCCTGTAATGTTCATCATAGGTTCACTTCAACTATGACAGACAACATGAGAGAAAACAAATCCAGAAAATCACATTGTAGAATTTTAAATGAATTTATTTGCAAATTATGGTGGAAAATAAGTATTTGGTCAATAACAAACAAGCAAGATTTCTGGCTCTCACAGACCTGTAACTTCTTCTTTAAGAGGCTCCTCTGTCCTCCACTCGTTACCTGTACCTACAAACAAGCAATATTTCTGAGACAAAACCGCGACTCATCAGTGAAGACTTTTCCCCGTCCGGTCCAGCGACGGTGGGTTTGTGCCCGCGTTGCCGGGGGATGTCTGGTGAGGACTTGCCTGACAACAGGCCTACAGCCCTCAGTTCAGCCTCTCTCAGCCTATTGCGGACAGTCTGAACACTGATGGTATCTGGTGAGGACTTGCCTGACAACAGGCCTACAAGCCCTCAGTTCAGCCTCTCTCAGCCTATTGCGGACAGTCCCACTGATGGAGGGGTTCCTGGTGTAACTCAGGCAGTTGTATCCAACCTGCACCTGTCCTGCAGGTGTGATGTTCGGATGTACCGATCCTGTGCAGGTGTTGTTACACGTGGTCTGCCGCTGCGAGGACGATCAGCTGTCTGTCCTGTCTCCCTGTAGCTCTGTCTTAGGCGTCTCACAGTGCGGACGTTGCAGTTCATTGCCCTGGCCACATGCCTCCTTGCAGCATGCCTATTTTTTTGTACCTTTATTTAATTGGACAAGTCAGTTACGAACAAATTCTTATTTACAATGACGTGGCCTACCGGGGAACAGTGAGTTAAACTGCCTGTTCAGGGAACTTGCAACCTTTCGGTTACTAGTCCAACGCTCTAACCACTAGGCTACCCTGCCGCCCCAACGTGCCTAAGGCACGTTCACGCAGATGAGCAGGGACCCTGGGCAATGAAGATCTGTGAAGTATATTTGGATTTTTACGAATTATCTTTGAAAGACGGTCCTGAAAAAGGGGCGTTTATATTAATATATTTATTCTAATAGGTTTAAAACAAAAATCTCTAAAACATCTTTCATATCATTGGATTGAAACACAGCCTTGGTCAGCAGAGGCTTCCTCAGCCAGTTAGGAAGACACAACACCCTCCCCTCCCTGCCTTGGGCAGCAGAGGCTTCCTCAGCCAGTTAGTAAGACCCTCCCCTCCCTGCCTTGGGCAGCAGAGGCTTCCTCAGCCAGTTAGGAAGACACAACACCCTCCCCTCCCTGCCTTGGGCAGCAGAGGCTTCCTCAGCCAGTTAGGAAGACCCTCCCTCCCTGCCTTGGGCAGCAGAGGCTTCCTCAGCCAGTTAGGAAGACCCTCCCCTCCCTGCCTTGGGCAGCAGAGGCTTCCTCAGCCAGTTAGGAAGACACAACACCCTCCCCTCCCTGCCTTGGGCAGCAGAGATGCTTCCTCAGCCAGTTAGGAAGACCCTCCCAGTTAGAAGAACTCCCACCTTGGGCAGCAGAGGCTTCCTCAGCCAGTTAGGAAGACACAACACCCTCCCTCCCTGCCTTGGGCAGCAGAGGCTTCCTCAGCCAGTTAGGAAGACCCTCCTCCCTGCCTTGGGCAGCAGAGGCTTCCTCAGCCAGTTAGGAAGACACAACACCCTCCCCTCCCTGCCTTGGGCAGCAGAGGCTTTTCCTCAGCCAGTTAGGAAGACACAACACCCTCCCAGTTACAAGACTCCCCCTGCCTTGGGCAGCAGAGGCTTCCTCAGCCAGTTAGGAAGACCCTCCCCTCCCTGCCTTGGGCAGCAGAGGGCTTCCTCAGCCAGTTAGGAAGACACAACACCCTCCCCCCCTCCCTGCCTTGGGCAGTGAGGCTTCCTCAGCCAGTTAGGAAGACCCTCCCTCCCTGCCTTGGGCAGCAGAGGCTTCCTCAGCCAGTTAGGAAGACCCTCCCCCTCCCTGCCTTGGGCAGCAGAGGCTTCCTCAGCCAGTTAGGAAGACCTCCCCTCCCTGCCTTGGACAGCAGAGGCTTCCTCAGCCAGTTAGGAAGACACAACACCCTCCCCTCCCTGCCTTGGGCAGCAGAGGCTTCCTCAGCCAGTTAGGAAGACCCTCCCCTCCCTGCCTTGGGCAGCAGAGGCTTCCTCAGCCAGTTAGGAAGACCCTCCCCTCCCTGCCTTGGGCAGCAGAGGCTTCCTCAGCCAGTTAGGAAGACACAACACCCTCCCCTCCCTGCCTTGGGCAGCAGAGGCTTCCTCAGCCAGTTAGGAACACCCTCCCCTCCCTGCCTTGGGCAGCAGAGGCTTCCTCAGCCAGTTAGGAAGACACAACACCCTCCCCTCCCTGCCTTGGGCAGCAGAGGCTTCCTCAGCCAGTTAGGAAGACCCTCCCCTCCCTGCCTTGGGCAGCAGAGGCTTCCTCAGCCAGTTAGAAGACAAACCTTTTCCCTTCTCCTCCTCTTCCTGGGCAGACCCTCCCCCTCCTCCCTCCTGCCTTGGGAGCCTTCCTCAGCCAGTTAGGAAGACACAACACCCTCCCCTCCCTGCCTTGGGCAGCAGAGGCTTCCTCAGCCAGTTAGGAAGACCCTCCCCTCCCTGCCTTGGGCAGCAGAGGCTTCCTCAGCCAGTTAGGAAGACCCTCCCCTCCCTGCCTTGGGCAGCAGAGGCTTCCTCAGCCAGTTAGGAAGACCCTCCCCTCCCTGCCTTGGACAGCAGAGGCTTCCTCAGCCAGTTAGGAAGACACAACACCCTCCCCTCCCTGCCTTGGGCAGCAGAGGCTTCCTCAGCCAGTTAGGAAGACCCTCCCCTCCCTGCCTTGGGCAGCAGAGGCTTCCTCAGCCAGTTAGGAAGACACAACACCCTCCCCTCCCTGCCTTGGGCAGTAGAGGCTTCCTCAGCCAGTTAGAAGACCCTCCCCTCCCTGCCTTGGGCAGAAGAGGCTTCCTCAGCCAGTTAGAAGACACAGGGGGCAGCCCTCCCCTCCCTGCCTTGGGCAGCAGAGGCTTCCTCAGCCAGTTAGGGACACAACACCCTCCCCTCCCTGCCTTGGGCAGCAGAGGCTTCAGCCAGTTAGGAAGACCCTCCCCTCCCTGCCTTGGGCAGCAGAGGCTTCCTCAGCCAGTTAGGAAGACACAACACCCTCCCCTCCCTGCCTTGGGCAGTAGAGGCTTCCTCAGCCAGTTAGGAAGACCACTCCCCTCCCTGCCTTGGGCAGCAGAGGCTTCCTCCAGGGGGCAGCCAGTTAGGAAGACCCTCCCCTCCCTGCCCAGTGGGCAGCAGAGGCTTCCCAGCCAGTTAGATGGGGACCCTCCCCTCCCTGCCTTGGGCAGCAGAGGCTTCCTCAGCCAGTTAGGAAGACACAACACCCTCCCTCCCTGCAGATAGAGGGGGGCAGCAGAGGCTTCCTCAGCCAGTTAGGAACACCCTCCCCCTCCTTGGGCACCAGAGGGTGCCTTGGGGGACAGCAGAGGCTTCCTCAGCCAGTTAGGAAGACACAACACCCTCCCCTCCCCATGCCTTGGGCAGCAGAGGCTCCTCCTCCCTGCCTTGGGCATCCAGTTAGGAAGACCCTCCCCTCCCTGCCTTGGGCAGCAGAGGCTTCCTCAGCCAGTTAGGAAGACCCTCCCCTCCCTGCCTTGGGCAGCAGAGGCTTCCTCAGCCAGTTAGGAAGACCCTCCCCTCCCTGCCTTGGACAGCAGAGGCTTCCTCAGCCAGTTAGGAAGACACAACACCCTCCCCTCCCTGCCTTGGGCAGCAGAGGCTTCCTCAGCCAGTTAGGAAGACACAACACCCTCCCCTCCCTGCCTTGGGCAGCAGAGGCTTCCTCAGCCGGTTAGGAAGACCCTCCCCTCCCTGGGCAGCAGAGGCTTCCTCAGCCAGTTAGGAAGACCCTCCCCTCCCTGCCTTGGGCAGCAGAGGCTTCCTCAGCCGGTTAGGAAGACCCTACCCTCCCTGCCTTGGGCAGCAGAGGCTTCCTCAGCCGGTTAGGAAGACCCTCCCCTCCCTGCCTTGGGCAGCAGAGGCTTCCTCAGCCGGTTAGGAAGACCCTACCCTCCCTGCCTTGGGCAGCAGAGGCTTCCTCAGCCAGTTAGGAAGACACAACACCCTCCCCTCCATTCCCTGCTCCGTCTCTGACAGTAATGTGCTGTCGGCCAATAGGACGCCTCTGTTCGCTTGAACTCAGCCAATCAGAATGGTCTCTGCTGACACACCCACAGAGCAGATGGGTGAGAGAGACTGAGCTGCTCTTCCTAACCTCCTGCCAAATGTATGACCATATTAGAGAGACATATTTCCCTCAGATTACACAGACCCACAAACAAACCCAATGTTGATCAACTCCCATATCTACTGGGTGAAATTCCACAGTGTGACGTCACAGCAGCAAGATGTGTGACCTGTTGCCACGAGAACAGGGCAACCAGTGAAGAACAAACACCATTGTAAATACAACCCATATTTATGTTTATTTTCCCTTTTGTACTTTAACTATTTGTACATCGTTACAACACTGTATATAGAGATAATGACATTTGTAATGTCTCTACACTTTTAGAACTTCTGTGAGTGTAATGTTCACTGTTCATTTTTTATTATCTATTTCACTTGCTTTGGCAATGTTAACATATGTTTCCCATGACAATAAAGAGCAATGTTAACATATGTTTCCCATGACAATAAAGAGCAATGTTAACATATGTTTCCCATGACAATAAAGAGCAATGTTAACATATGTTTCCCATGACAATAAAGAGCAACGTTAACATATGTTTCCCATGACAATAAAGCCCCTTGAATTAAACTGACAGAGGAGAGAGAGAGAAATTGAAAGGTGTGTGAGTGAGCAAGGAGGGTGTGTGTGTGTGTGTGTGAGTGAGTGAGCAAGGAGGGTGTGTGTGTGTGTGTGTGTGTGAGTGAGTGAGCAAGGAGGGTGTGTGTGAGTGTGTGAGTGAGTGTTTAGCATGGAGACCCTAAGAGGAAAACTCTCCTCCATTTTAAAAACAGGAACCAGCTTCATTACTGACACAAAATGGAGTCCAGCTGAACACGGTTTCTCCTTCTGGAGGGGGTTCCCCCGGTAACTGGGCCGCTGCTCGGGGACAGGACTCTCCTCCATTTTAAAAACAGGAACCAGCTTCATTACTGACACAAAATGGAGTCCAGCTGAACACGGTTTCTCCTTCTGGAGGGGGTTCCCCCGGTAACTGGGCCGCTGCTCGGGGACAGGACATCGTTCGGCACTGCACAGCACTTGAGGACAAATGTTAATGTGAAAGATACCTGAAATACAATAGGATTGATCGGCTAATGATCTAGTAGGTCTGATAAGACAGGAGACATAATTCAGGAGACGACAATCGATAGATGTATCTCTTTATTGATCAACTATAAAATATTGATCTACTAAATGGATATCGGGAGAAACACTGATTAAGTTGATTGCTTCAGTAAAATATGAAACAAACCCTTTTCCCTCCTCCTCCCCTCCTCTTCCTCCACCTCCCTCCTCTTCCTCCTCCTCCATCTCTCCCCCTCGGCTCAAAGACATTTACAAAACAAACGTTTAGAATTTTCTAAATAATATTTCCCCCCCGTACAGAGATGCTCATGGGGTGTGTCGGGACGGAGAAAACAAATGAAAACCCCAACTGGGGGAGGATAAACCGGGGGCAGATAGATGGGGACCAGGGAGGGAAGATAGATGGGGACCAGGGGGCAACATAGATGGGGACCAGGGGGAAGATAGAAGATAGATGGGGACCAGGGAGGGGAAGATAGATGGGGACCAGGGGGAAGATAGATGGGGACCAGGGAGGGAAGATAGATGGGGACCAGGGGGCAGATAGATGGGGACCAGGGGGGAAGATAGATGGGGGGGCACAACAGGGGGAAGATAGATAGGGGACCAGGGGGAAGATAGATGGGGACAGGGGGGAAGATAGATGGGGACCAGGGGGAAGAAAGATGGGGACCAGGGGGAAGATAGATGGGGACCAGGGGGAAGATAGATGGGGACCAGGGGGGCAGATAGATGGGGACCAGGGGGCAGATAGACGGGGGGCACCAGGGGGACAGATAGAACAACAAATGGGGACCAGGGGGACAGATAGATGGGGACCACGGGGGGGACAGATAGATGGGGACCAGGGGGGCAGATAGATGGGGACCAGGGGGGCAGATAGATGGGGACCAGGGGGGGGGGGGAATAAGAGTGTGTTCACTCCAGAGAAACACTGATAATATCTCTAAACATCAGATCATCAGAACCCTGTTAACACCAGCAGGGTGATAAGGTCATGGGGGAGTAGGCGGGACCAGACAGGACAGGCACCAATCAGAACACAGGACTGTAATCCCCACCCCCATTGTTGGGATTGTCAGCAGGTCTCTCTCTCTCTCGTAATACGTCTGTCAGATAGACAAACCTCCTCTCGTCAAAACTACTGTGACTCACTCCAGCCAGGAGGATGTCTTCCCTGGTAAATAAAATCACTTCCTGTTGTCTTCCCTGGTAAATAAAATCACTTCCTGTCTTTTATATATATATCTATGAGTGTTAGAACTATTGTATGTATTTACAGGTAGAAGTCTGGGTGTGTGTTTATAGAGAAGATCCTTGTGTTTCAAGAGTTTCTGAATACGGTCCGTCGTCTCTCTCAGGTGGTCTTCGTCTGTAGTCTCTCTCTCTCAGGTGGTCTTCGTTCGTAGTCTCTCTCTCTCAGGTGGTCTTCGTTCGTAGTCTCTCTCTCTCAGGTGGTCTTCGTTCGTTATGAGCTGAATAAGGTCTGTAGTCTCTCTCTCTCAGGTGGTCTTCGTCTGTAGTCTCTCTCAGGTGGTCTTCGTTCGTTATGAGCTGAATAAGGTCTGTAGTCTCTCTCTCTCAGGTGGTCTTCGTTCGTTATGAGCTGAATACGGTCTGTAGTCTCTCTCTCTCAGGTGGTCTTCGTTCGTTATGAGCTGAATAAGGTCTGTAGTCTCTCTCTCTCAGGTGGTCTTCGTTCGTTATGAGCTGAATAAGGTCTGTAGTCTCTCTCTCTCAGGTGGTCTTCGTTCGTTATGAGCTGAATAAGGTCTGTAGTCTCTCTCTCTCAGGTGGTCTTCGTTCGTTATGAGCTGAATAAGGTCTGTAGTCTCTCTCTCTCAGGTGGTCTTCGTTCGTTATGAGCTGAATAAGGTCTGTAGTCTCTCTCAGGTGGTCTTCGTTCGTTATGAGCTGAATAAGGTCTGTAGTCTCTCTCTCTCAGGTGGTCTTCGTTCGTTGGATCAAACGTTATGAGTTGACCGGATCGACCTTGGCGTTGGTCGGGTCAAGGTCAGGGTCTGGTGTCGTTAGCGTGTCGTTCATCAGATGATGGGGACTCCGTCCGTGTTGTAGATCATACCCGTGGTGGGTTCGTATGTCCCGGCCAGGTAGTACAGGTCTTGGCTGTCGGCGTAGCGACGCGTCAGAGTCATGGTTTCGTACTCCGACACGCTGACCACCAGACACTTGTGGCTGACCGTCTGGACGTCGTTCTCATCGCTGTGGGACGACTGGTACAGAGCCCGCTGCAGGGACACGTTAACAACAAATACACACGTTAACAACAAATAGGGTGTGTGTGGGGGTAGGGTGTGGCAGGGTTGTGTGGGGGTAATGTGGCAGGGTGTGTTAATAGGGTGTGGCAGGGTGTGTGTGGGGGTAGGGTGTGGCAGGGTGTGTGTGGGGGTAAATGGGGGTAGGGTGTGGCAGGGTGTGTGTGGGGGTAGGGTGTGGCAGGGTGTGTGTGGGGGTAGGGTGTGGCAGGGTGTGTGTGGGGGTAGGGTGTGTGTGGGGGGAGTAGGGTGTGGCAGGGTGTGTGTGGGGGGGGGTAGGGTGTGTGTGGGGGTAGGGTGTGTGGCAGGGTGTGTGTGGGGGTAGGGTGTGTGTGGGGGTAGGGTGTGGCAGGGTGTGGGGGGGTAGGGTGTGGCAGGGTGTGTGTGGGGGTAGAGTGTGTGTGGGGGTAGGGTGTGTGTGTGGGGGGGTAGGGTGTGGCAGGGTGTGTGTGGGGGTAGGGTGTGGCAGGGTGTGTGTGGGGGTAGGGTGTGTGTGGGGGTAGGGTGTGGCAGGGTGTGTGTGGGGGTAGGGTGTGGCAGGGTGTGTGTGGGGGTAGGGTGTGGCAGGGTGTGTGTGGGGGTAGGGTGTGTGTGGGGTAGGGTGTGTGTGGGGGTAGGGTGTGGCAGGGTGTGTGTGGGGGTAGGGTGTGGCAGGGTGTGTGTGGGGGTAGGGTGTGGCAGGGTTTGTGTGGGGGTAGGGTGTGTGCAGGGTGTGTGTGGGGGTAGGGTGTGTGTGGGGGTGTGTGGTAGGATGTGTGTGGGGGTAGGGTGTGTTTGGGGGTGTGGTGTGTAGGTTGTGTTTAGGGGTTTAGTGTGGTAGGGTGTGTTTGGGGGTGTGTGTGTGGGGTAGGGTGTGGCAGGGTGTGTGTGGGGGTAGGGTGTGTGTGGGGGGTAGGTGTGTGGGGGTAGGGTGTGTTTGGGGTGGGTGTGGTAGGTTGTGTTTGGGGTGTAGTGTGGTAGGGTGTGTTTGGGGGTGTGGTAGGGTGTGTGGGGGGTGTGGGTTTGGTAGGGTGTGTGTGGGGTGTGGCAGGGTTTGTGTGGGGGTAGGGTGTGGGGGGGTGTGTGTGGGGGTAGGGTGTGTGTGGGGGTGTGTGGTAGGATGTGTGGGGGCAGGGTGTGTGTGGGGGTAGGGTGTGTGTGGGGTAGGGTGTGGCAGGGTGTGTGTGGGGGTAGGGTGTGTGTGGGAGGGTAGGGTGTGGCAGGGTGTGTGTGTGTGTGGGGGTGTGTGGTAGGGTGTGTGTGTGGGGGTAGGGTGTGTTTGGGGTGTGGTGTGGTAGGTTGTGTTTGGGGTGTAGTGTGGTAGGGTGTGTTTGGGGGTGTGGTAGGGTGTGTGTGGGGGGTGTGGTGTGGTAGGGTGTGTGTGGGGTGTGGTAGGGTGTGTGTGGTGTGGTAGGGTGTGTGTGTGGTGTGGTAGGGTGTGTGTGTGTGGTGTGTTGGGGTGTGTTGGGGTGTGGTAGTGTGTGGGGGTGGTAGGGTGTGTGTGGGGGTGTGTAGGGTGTGGTAGGGTGTATGTGTGTGTGTGGTAGGGTGTGGTAGGGTGTGTGTGTGGTTTGGTAGGGTGTGTGTGTGGTGTGGTAGGGTGTGTGTGTAGTGTGGTAGGGTGTGGTAGGGTGTGTGTGTGGTGTGGTAGGCCGTGGTAGGGTGTGTGTGGGGTGTGGTAGGGTGTGTGTGTGGTGTGGTAGGGTGTGTAGTGTGGTGTGGTAGGGTGTGTAATGTGGTGTGGTAGGGTGTGTAGTGTGGTGTGGTAGGGTGTGGTAGGGTGTATGTGTGTGTGTGGTAGGGTGTGTGTGTGGTGTGTGTGTGTGGTAGGGTGTGGGTGTGGTGTGGTAGGGTGTGGTAGGGTGTATGTGTGTGTGGTAGGGTGTGGTAGCGTGTATGTGTGTGTGTGGTAGGGTGTGGTAGGGTGTGTGTGATAGGGCGTGGTAGGGTGTATGTGTGTGTGGTAGGGTGTGTGTGTGGTGTGTGTGTGTGTGTGGTGTGGTAGGGTGTATGTGTGTGTGTGGTAGGGTGTGTGTGTGGTAGGGTGTGTGGGTGGTGTGTGTGTGTGGTGTGGTAGGGTGTGGTGTGGTAGGGTGTATGTGTGTGTGTGGTAGGGTGTGGTAGGGTGTGTGTGTGGTGTGGTAGGGTGTGTGTGTGGGTGTGGTAGAGTGTGGTAGGATGTGTGTGTGGTGTGGTAGAGTGTGTAGGATGTGTGTGTGGTGTGGTAGGGTGTGTGTGTAGTGTGGTAGGGTGTGGTAGGGTGTGGCAGGGTGTGTGTGTGTAGGGTGTGGTAGGTAGGGTGTGGTAGGGTGTGTGTGGTAGGGTGTGTGTGGTAGGGTGTGGTAGGGTGTGTGTAGTGTGGTAGGGCGTGGTAGGGTGTGTGTGTGGTGTGGTAGGGTGTGTGTGTGGTGTGGTAGGGTGTGTGTGGTGTGGTAGGGTGTGGCAGGGTGTGTGTGGGGTAGGGTGTGTGTGGGGGTAGGGTGTGTGTGGGGTGTGTGTGTAGGATGTGTGGGGGTAGGGTGTGTTTTGGGGGTGTGGTGTGGGGGTAGGGTGTGGCAGGGGTGTGTGTGGGGGTAGGATGTGGCAGGGGGTGTGTGGGGGGGTAGGGTGTGGCAGGGTGTGTGTGGGGGTAGGGTGTGTGGCAGGGTGTGGTAGGGTGTGGCAGGGTGTGTGTGGGGAGTAGGGTGTGTGTGGGGGTGTGTGGTAGGGTGTGTGTGGGGGTAGGGTGTGTTTGGGGGTGTAGTGTGGTAGGGTGTGTTTGGGGGTGTGGTGTGGTAGGTTGTGTTTGGGGGTGTGGTAGGGTGTGTGTGTGGGGGTGTGGTAGGGTGTGTGTGGTGTGGTAGGGTGTGTGTGTGGTGTGGTAGGGTGTGTGTTGGGGTGTGTGTGTGGTGTGGTAGGGTGTGTGTGTGGTGTGGTAGGGTGTGTGTGTGGTGAGGGTAGGGTGTGTGGGTGTGGTAGGGTGTGTGTGGTGTGGTAGGGTGTGTGTGTGGTGTGGTAGGGTGTGTGTGGGGGTGTGTAGGGTGTGGTAGGGTGTATGTGTGTGTGTGGTAGGGTGTGTGTGTGTGGTTTGGTAGGGTGTGTGTGTGGTGTGGTAGGGTGTGTGTGTAGTGTGGTAGGGTGTGGTAGGGTGTGTGTGTGGTGTGGTAGGCCGTGGTAGGGTGTGTGTGTGGTGTGGTAGGGTGTGTGTGTGGTGTGGTAGGGTGTGTAGTGTGGTGTGGTAGGGTGTGTAATGTGGTGTGGTGTGGTAGGGTGTGTAATGTGGTGTGGTAGGGTGTGTGTGGTAGGGTGTGTGTGTGGTGTGTGTGTGGTAGCGTGTGGTAGGGTGTGTGGTAGCGTGTGGTAGGGTGTGTGTGGTGTGGTAGGGTGTATGTATGTGTGTGGTAGGGTGTGGTAGGGTGTATGTATGTGTGTGGTAGGGTGTGGTAGGGTGTATGTGTGTGTGTGGTAGGGTGTGGTAGGGTGTGTGTGGTAGGGCGTGTAGTAGGGTGTGTGTGGTAGGGTGTGGTAGGGTGTATGTGTGTGTGTGGTAGGGTGTGTGTGTGGTAGGGTGTGTGTGTGGTGTGTGTGTGGTTTGGTAGGGTGTGTGTGGTGTGGTAGGGTGTGGTAGGATGTATGTGTGTGTGTGGTAGGGTGTGTGTGTGTGGTGTGGTAGGGTGTGTGTGTGGTGTGGTAGGGCGTGGTAGGGTGTGGTAGGGTGTATGTGTGTGTGTTGTAGGGTGTGTAGGGTGTGTGTGTGGTGTGGTAGGGGTGTGTGTGTGGTGTGGTAGAGTGTGGTAGGATGTGTGTGTGGTGTGGTAGGGTGTGTGTGTGGTGTGGTAGGTGTGTGTAGTGTGGTAGGGTGTGGCAGGGTGTGGTAGGGTGTGGCAGGGTGTGTGTGTGGTAGGGTGTGGTAGGGTGTGTGTGGTAGGGTGTGTGTGTAGTGTGGTAGGGTGTGGGTGTGGTGTGGCAGGGCGTGGTAGGGTGTGTGTGTGATGTGGTAGGGTGTGTGTGGTAGGTGTGGTAGGGTGTGTGTGGTAGGGTGTGGGTGGTAGGGTGTGTGTGGTAGGGTGTGGTAGGGTGTGTGTGGTAGGGTGTGTGTGGTAGGGTGTGGTAGGGTCTCACCTCCATGAAGTCTTTCCTCTGATTAGAGGAGAGCAGAGATGAAGGAAGAGACTGACCAGACATCTGATCCCAGTTCTAGAAGGAGAGAGATGGGGGAGGGAGAGAGAGATGGGGAGAGAGAGAGAGAGATGGGGAGAGAGAGAGATGGAGAGAGAGAGAGAGAGATGGAGAGAGAGAGAGGGGAGATGGAGAGAGAGAGAGATGGGGAGAGAGAGAGAGAGAGAGATGGGGGGAGGGAGAGAGAGAGATGGGGAGAGAGAGAGAGAGATGGGGAGAGAGAGAGAGAGATGGGGAGGAGAGAGAGATGGGGAGAGAGAGAGATGGGGAGGAGAGAGAGATGGGGAGGGAGAGAGAGAGGGGAGGAGAGAGAGAGATGGGGGGGGAGGGGAGGAGATGGGGAGAGAGAAGATGGGGAGGGAGAGACGGGGGAGAGATGGAGGGAGAGGGGAGAGAGAGGGGAGAGATGGAGGGAGATGGGGAGAGAGAGGGGGGGAGAGAGAGAGAGATGGGGAGAGAGAGAGAGATGGGGAGAGAGAGAGAGAGATGGGGGAGATGGGGAGGGAGAGACGGGGGAGAGATGGGGGGGGAGGGAGAGAGATGGGGGGAGAGAGAGATGGGGAGAGAGAGATGAGATGATGGGGAGAGAGAGGGGGAGAGAGAGATGGGGAGAGAGAGAGAGATGGGGGAGAGAGAGAGAGAGATGGGGGAGAGAGAGAGAGATGGGGGAGGGAGAGACGGGGGAGGAGAGACGGGGGGGGGAGAGATGGAGGGGAGGGAGATGGGGGAGAGAGAGATGGGGAGGGAGTGAGAGATGGGGAGGGGGAGGGAGATGGGGGAGGGAGAGATGGGGAGAGAGAGAGAGATGGGGAGGGAGTGAGAGATGGGGAGGGAGTGAGAGATGGGGAGAGATGGGGTGAGAGAGAGATGGGGGAGGGAGTGAGAGATGGGGAGGAGTGAGGAGATGGGGAGGGAGTGAGAGATGGGGAGGGAGTGAGAGATGGGGAGGGGAGGGAGAGGGGAGGGAGAGAGATGGGGAGAGAGAGATGATGGGGAGGGGAGTGAGAGATGGGGAGGGAGTGAGAGATGGGGAGGGGGAGGGAGACGGGG